>NC_087200.1:196968385-197000885 GCF_015104395.2 Macrobrachium nipponense | reverse complement strand
ACACACACACACACACACACACGAAAAAGGACCACCCCGGCGCTAGTTCAGGTGACGGACATATCACTGGCAGGATCTGGGGAGGTCGGGACGCCCTCCGAAACGCATCGCTCAGCGACACCTTTCCCACAATGCTTGGGCCGCTTCCGACCCACCGACGGCGTCGACCGGGAGGTGCGAAACCCCTCCTGCCGAAGTCGCAGAGACGTGCGGACGAACGGACGGACGGCACACGAGCAAGGGGGCGTTCCGCGGAGCCGCGAGGGGGCTTCCAGGGGCCGATGAAGGCCGCTGGAACGGACGAAACATTCCGGGACAGCGTGAAGTTGGGCGCGAGAGGGGAAGCTCCGGGCCACTCATTTTATTCTATCATCTGGGCCAATATTACAAGGTGCTGGCCACCCCATTATTTTGCTCTTTGTTAACAAGCTCGGCGGCCGAAGGGGTGGCCAGCACACGGCGGCGGCGCACCTCTCTCTCTCTCTCTCTCTCTCTCTCTTCTCTCTCTCTCGCGATTTAAAACATGAGAGATTGGGGAAGCGATTACTGTAGATTATTACACGGAATCATGACAGAGAGGAAACACATGAGATAAATTCCTTTATATATATACAGAGAGAGAGAGAGAGAGAGAGAGAGGAGAGAGAGAGAGAGAGAGAGAGAGAGAGAGCCTTTAAAAACGTTGTGAGAATCAGAAAAGAACTAAGGTTAAATAAGGAGACAATGACTCCAAATTAATGAGAAACGAATTTGTTAAGAGATGAAGATCAGTATCGCAATAAACACGAGAGAGAGAGAGAGAGAGAGAACTCCCCCTCGCATATTCTTTTGTCATTGTACAGATAAACGGAAGAACAAGTGACTGCGTCTACCGACAGAACTGAACGTGTTAAGTCTTGATATCGCCCAAACCTGCGCCATCAGCTGTTCAATGTCAAATTTACGTTCTATGGAGACGGAAAAGGAGGCTAACTGTGCACAGATATTGGCTCTGAACTGGTTGACCACATCTGTGAGATAAGAATGGAAGAAATGACCAGGATTTATATATACATGACAATCCAGCAGCTGTGCAGTTTCGCGTAATGGAGAGATATGGATGCCTATGAGTTAAAGAAATGTGCATGTGCGTGGACAAAGACAGTCAACCTGGCATTCTTAAAAGGATTCGTACGATAACAAGCACAGACACGGCCAACTTTTAGGTGATAATGCGCACGAGGAGCAAGATTCTACTGCAGACATTGTAAAAAAATAAAAAATAAAAATAAAAAAAAAATGTAAAAAATTTTTTTTTTGAGAAACAACAGTTGGATATCACGTGCAACATTCTACAGGCTACTCCATGAGCAAGAGCCCGTGCTGGCATAAGGCCAGCTTAATCTCCAACAACAACAACAGCTACATCGATATGTTTCCCCAGTTCCAGAAAGAGTGACATGGACCCGCGGAAACTCTGCGGGTTTTACTGTGTACGATTCAAAAATGTCCGGATTTCAGTAACCTAAAAATTGTAACTTGAATGTAATCCATCTAAAAAAAATAAAAAAATAAAAATAACTAATTATCATTAGAAACCGAGGATTATGTTGGTGACTGTCCTCAAACAAATGATATAAAAAAATAATTATAATTTTCCTATAGTACTTGCTTTGTCATCCATCATTAATATTATCATTAATTACTATTACGATAATAATGATTGATGTAATAATGTAGAAAAAATAGATAAATAACCATAAGTATCTAGCATACGTACATGAACTCCATACTTTCTCCTTGCCTGAAAATGGGAATGCCAATCTCTAGGGCTCCCCCCCAAAAAAAATAAATAAATAAATAAATACAATTCGCAATATGTATTACTAACATTTCTCGCAACTGTCAATCAGGACAAAAGATTTACGTGGAATGCCGGCGTGTGTCATTTCGTACTGTATATTATTCTTTAACTAATCTTTCGTTATTCTAGCTTAAGGGAACAATTTCACTCTTCGCTGCCATGTCTATCCTTCAAACCCGAAGTTGAGCGGATCTAATTTTGATCCAGTCTAATTATCGAAATTCACTTTCAGTTGATCTTTCCAGTTGCGTCGTGAAAAGTCATGGACCTTTACCAAAATTTGTACGAACTTTTTTTACGATGTTCATTCCAACAGATGGAATGTGATACGATGAGTATCGCAGAGGTCCAGTTCTCTATTCTGCGGATAACGTTCCTTGGCGACCACCACGCAACTGACAAGCGAAGCACTTGCCTTGCAAGCAATGAAATGTGACAACCATTGGGGTTTTCGGGGTTCATGACGTGACTCCCATTCTGATATGAGCTATTTTTGGATGCTCTAAAAAATAAATAAAAAATAAACTAAAAAAAAAAAAAAAAACAACAAACACAACAACATGCTGGCGTGAAAAGACCAACATCTACATGTTCTTAAGATTCCTAAGTGGTGTAAACATACGCAGAATTGATGATGTCAGCTTTAAAAACGCCATAGCTTCTTTGGCTCCTTTCTAACTCATTGATTTTTTGCAAGAAACCTTAGGCACGCGAATGCAAGGGATGTGACAGATGCTATACTGAACTGCGGATTCAAATATCTCTTAAGTCTGGTTGACCTGTTACATATGGCATTTTGTTTAACTGAATGAACCCGATGGTTATATGGATACTTCTGTCTCTCAAAGAGCAAAATTAGAATGCCATTCATTCGAGTCCTAGAGCAAGAAACCATGTACAACTGGTCAACACAATAAGTAGGCCAATATGTTAGGATTAACAGCAAAGGGGAAAATGCTACTCAATACGTATGAGACACTTTCATTTTGACTTAAATTTCTTAAGGATTATTCATGATGATGCCGACACAAAGAGTCAACAATACGGTGCAATAACCCCATAGAAGCGGCAACACTATTATATGAAGTGGCGTCATCGAGCACAGCCTGCACGGAAATTTCCCTTAACTTGCACAATCTTGGTCTTTTCCGTAGATGGTTTGTGAAACTTCACGATTAAACGCATCTTAATTTATTGGTTTATTATAGCATTTTTCTACCCTTACTGATGTAACACTTTGGCATTTTCTTTTCCTTTCCAGGCAATGTTTCAGTTTCATTTTCCTTTATAGGTGATGTCTCGGCGGCTTGCATGATAAATTCACGATAAATTTCCCACAAAAAAAACTTCTGACTTTTTTACCATCTTTTCCTCCCCACCTGATAACTAACTCATAACTCCTGTCACAGCAAAAACGCTGCAAGCAAAACATCAAAGAAATACAGCAAAAAAGGGGCGGCCCATCTTCAACGAAACTTTGAGGTTTTGTGTCGAGTTCCAAAGTCCTTTACCAAATGGAACGCTCTTGAACTAGTCTTCAGTAATAGTATGTTAAGGGGAGAATTTCCTCACAGCATCATGTTCAATTTACTCTGTACTGAAATTTAACACAGTCTCTCTCCTGAAATAATATTTCTTAAACCACATCAAATTATGTTTTAAACAATACCATTATCTCTGAACCTCATTACTGAACTCCTATGATCTCTACCTCACATATTCTACTTGTGTGTTCCTGAAACACACCTACATCATTGTCTTCTGCAACATCATCATCTTTTATGCAGGTGTCAACAGGAATCCCCTTTCCTGCAAATATATGCAGAAATACTTTTAAATTGATTTTGAACACATTCCCGTGTAATAAAATGCCATCAATTCTCATTAAATTATTGCCTGGTGAAATAGCATTACCTTTCTATTCTGTTCTCTGCTGTCTACAGAAACACCATTTTTTTTTCTGGCCACTCAAATGTCATTGTCTTCGGTCGCTTCCATTTCAGTGAAATAATATGCATTATTTCATATGTATCTAAGCATCATTGCCCACTTCAAATACCTCATGTAATTCTTGTCCAATGAAATGCAGAGCTATATCGAACACATATCTGTAATAATATATTCCTGTTCAACATTTTTCACTGACGTTAAACAGTGACTCCAGATCATTTTCTTCCACCAATATACCCCGTTCCATATCAGTGTATTAGTTCTTACACCAGACAGAAGGTCTATCATACTGCAGGGAAGAATACGACGTTTCTACTTGTGAAAAGGGCTTCTCTCAATGGGGATGTAAGATCTATTAAAATAATGACCTATCCCCTACCCCGAGAATTGGCTTTCATAATAACTCTGATATGTGAATAATATATATATACATACATACATACATACATACATACATACATACATACATCATACACGCAAAAATATATATATAAATATATAATATGAATACTAGCTGTCACAAGACCTATCTAATGACCCTCATGATTGCATAATAAAGAATACCAATCTCAGATGGCACAGAAAAACCGCCTGCAATATGTACTGTACGTTGACAAATAAAATATATAAAAATCTACACATGCTTTTATTAAAATGCACTAAAAAGTACAAAATTACTTGACACACGCCAGGAGTTTCCTACAATTAATCCATTCTACAAAAATAAAATCGTGGTTGCCAAACATGGAAGGAAATGCAACAAGGAAAAAAATATATTTATTTCTTGTAGCATTTCCTACCATGTTTTATTTTTGTAGAATGGATTAATTGTAAACAAAATCCTGGTTTCTCAAAAATTATTTTTTTACTTTTTAGTGCATTTTAATAAAAGCGTGTTTTTAATTATGCTTTATTTTTCGACTTTATACCTATCACTTTTGACAGAAATGGTAAATGATTTATGATTGCAACTAGCAAAATTGCACGTGACATCCTGTCGAGCCAAAGGTTTGAAAAAATCCAAAGAATTTCATACAAATCCCGAGATACTGGGAGAGGTCACTGTAAGGGGGTCACTACAGGTCATTGCTGACCTACTGATCAAATCAGGTTGTACTGTCACCGGGATTGACCCAAACAGATCCAAACAGAAAATAAATATATATATATATATATATATATATATATATATATATATATTAAATATATATATATATTATATATTTATTTATATATATATATATATATATATCAATATATATTATATATATATATATATATATATATATATTATATATATACTATATATATATATACATATATATATACATACATACATATACATACGTTTGTGTTCTTGCATATGCAACGCTTTACCTTTTTTAAAATTCAAACTTATAGGATAATGAATATATTTTAATCTAGGCTGAAGTACATTCCTTACGGTCCTGTGGGAGGGGGGGGGGGGGGGGGGGGGGGGGGGGGGGGGTGGGGGGGGGGGTCTGAGATCTTTTTAACAGCATGATAACGTTTCAACAGCGTGATTAAAACAAACATTATCCTTAAACAACCGACTTCAATACCCCAGATAATGCATTAATCGGTAAAACCATCCATGTATATTTGTGAGAGGTGCACTGAACAATCTCTTGCTAATGTATCTAAATGTCTATCAATTATCTAATATAACTAAGGTGGGTTAACGGAACTACTAACAATTTCTACATGAAACGCGAGTAAACATGAACACATACATACTTACATACATACATGCATACATACGCACAGATATGAAAAGTAGAACAATAGAGATGCTACGTACTTTTGCCTCATTGTCAAAACACGTCTAGATGATGAGACGAAAGTAATTCGCAATTCTATATCGTGTAATCATTACGCATTTCCTGTTTCGTCATTTAAAAATCAAACAAATTATATATATATATATATATATATATATATATTATATATATATATATATACCTATATATATATATATATATATATATATAAATATAAAACATTACAAATGTTTACTATAGTAGATTCACATTAACCGTGCATCTGATCTCTAGGCCAGTCCCTTACGACGCTCCTTATTTGCTATTGATAAGCCAATCACAGGGCTGGTGACTCGCACTCTCTCTCGAGAGTGTTCACATAGGCAGGATGTATGTTCCACCTCTCCTGAGGGATACGTATTTGAAAAGTATCCCTCAGGAGGGGTGGAACATACATCCTGCCCATGTGAACTCTCTCGAGAGAGACTGGGAGTTTCCAGCCCCTGTGATTAGCTGACCATCAGCCAATAAGGAGTGTCGTAAGAGAATGGCCTTAGACATCAGATGCACGGTTGATGTGAATCTACAATAGGCGCACGAACAGCAACGATTGTATAAGGCGATGCATATTTCGTATACGGGTGAATCTAATAGCCAAACTTGAAACAAGTTATATGCAGCTTCAACAGAGACAGGAAAAACTGCATTCGTAAGTAGAGCTGAAGGTCGTCCAGACAAACATGACCTTGATTCTAGGAATACTGTCTTCAACCTGGCCTCGCTTTATATAATATATATATATATATATATATATATATATATATATAATATATATAATATATATATTATATATAGAATATATAATATATAATATATATATATATATATAATATAAATATACTATATATATATATATATATATATATATATATATATATATAATATATATATATATATTACTAATACTCTCCCTTCCCAAACCCCTCTTCTCTCTCTCTCTCTCTCTCTCTCTCTCCCCTCCCACACGATCGTCCGCCTTCCAAGGGAAAAAAAAAACTGATTTCCATATGTAATTTCAGCCCTCGGTGGTAAGAAACGCGAGAGAAACGAGAGAGAGAGAGAGAGAGAGAGAGAGAGAGAGAGAGAGAGAGAGAGAGAGAGGAGACGATGAAATAAAGAACAGGCAGTTGGGAGGAAACGAAATTTAAAATGAGAAACATTAATATCCAGGAAATATATAAAAGCAAACTCAAAAATACCGAGGGGAAAATACGAAATAAAACAAATTTATCGAGAGAAACCAGAGAGAGAGAGAGAGAGAGAGAGAGAGAGAGAGAGAGAGAGAGAGCGTCGGCTTTTTCTTCTTCTACAACTCAGCCCCTAAGTGTTGCGTATAATTAGGTGGGTATCTATCTACCAGCCCTGAAGATAATTATTAGACTTAAGACTCCCTCAGCGAGCCGTCTGTCAGGAAGGTCGGGGAGGGGGGGGGAACTGGATGGTGTCATCACCGAATGGATTCTCTCTCTCTCTCTCTCTCTCTCTCTCTCTCTCTCTCTCTCTCTCAAACCATAGGTTTCATAAATTTTAAACCGTTTATAGTACGTCCTACAATTAGAATAAAAAAAGAAAAATGGACTTTCAGCTACTGCAACGACATATTTTAATTCATAATCAAAATACACACACACATAAATATATATATATATAATATACACATAATATATTTTTCACGAGAGAGAGAGAGAGAGAGAGAGAGAGAGAGAGAGAGACTTTCGGCGAATTGGCCTCCTCCTCCTCATTTTTTTTTTTTTTTTTATATAGCACAAAAAGCGCTTTTTATCACTTACCGGCATCTCTTGAGCAGGGACCGCCCACACCGCTCAGATCAATTGCTTCTTGATGTCGTTTAATAGCTCGGTCTAATCGGGAAGTGTTTTGCCTGCCCGGGCTAGTTTTTTTTTTTATCTCTCTCTCTCCTTTTTAACTCCCTGGCCGATACCGTCGATAATTCTAATAAGCGACTAATCTCCTCTACTCAAGACAAAACACTAAAGCGCTCCAAGAACAAAAAACATAAAAAACGATAAAAAAAAAGGTTAGTCTCTCCAAAACGTCAGCTCGGAGCTTGTTTGTTGACAATAAACAGCTTTTGTCCTTTGCCACCGTAGCCAAAATGGCTTGGGACTTTTTTTTTTTTTTTTTTTTTTTTTTTTTATTCCTTTTTTGCGATAGGGTGATCGAGAGCAGTATCTTGCCTTTTACTTAAAGCTACCCCTGCTTCCGTGCACGCGCGCGCAAACATACACAAACACAAAAGAAGGAAGTTGAGCCCGTGCATATGGCACCACCCACCAGCATTCGGAGAAATGAGACAAGTCTTGAATGCGATCAGAGGCATAAACGTGGCCCGAGATGTGCAATGCCACAGCATTTGCAAGAAGCATCTCCAACTCCTCATACAAAAAGGCGATTCACAATTAACACGCCTTATGGTTTACAGACTTTTTTAATATACCGAAACTATGGGTTCTCACAGCTCACCTAAACATTTACATGCATAATAAACCATGGAAGGAAAAAATATAAATAGAGTATATATATGGCTGGGATTTCTGCACTCATAACTTACTGAGGCGCTATGACTTAAGCAGTAATTACGTGCTTGGCTGTTAGAATAAGGTAGTCGTCTTCAAAAAAAAAAAAAAAAAAAAAAAATTGTAATAGGAATGGAGTGTTTTTTTCAAGCTGAAAAGAGCTGCTAGGAAACAATGTCTACCAATGAATAAGACTGTTTATATATACTCGTATACACCCACACACAATATGCACACACATACAAATAGTGTAGTTTTATTCCGAATTTTGTGGCGCGTCTTGTTTAAAAGTGTACCTGGCACCTGTTTCAACATTCAAGCTGTTTGGTTACCTCCGGTGCCACAGCAGTGACTTACGTGGCGCGGTGACCTTCCAACCTGTTCACGCGCCTTGACCAGTGTTGTAGGTAGCAGCCTCTACCATAGTATAAGACCTTCCAGTCTTGGCCTGTGTTCAATTAGGTCATATACGGTCCTGAAGGTTTTTGCTTCTCATTGGAATTATTCAGCCTAATTCGTTGCTTCTTCTCTGACTTATATACATACATACATACATACATACATACACACACACACACACACACCACACACACACACACACACATATATATATATCTATATATATATATATATATATATATATATATATAATATATGATATATATAATATAGATATATATATTATAGATAGATATATATACACACGCACTTGTCATTTCTCTGAACTCTTGTTTGCATTTCAATGGCCCATGGGTTCTTCCAAAACAATATGTTCCATTAATAATAATAATAATTCCCATCAAACGTTAAACCCCTCACCTTTATGTAGTATTTTGACAATGAAAACTGACGAGAACGCAAACATGCCCAGACAGATGCAATACTTGACCCGGCCGGGGGACCCCAAAAATCGGTTGAATCCCAAAAATCGGTTGAATCGTGTTCGACAGAAGTATCGAACAGGCGATTTCAATTCCACATCACCAGCCTCAAAACGTGCCTCACGACATCTTATAGTTTTAGGCTGAGAACAAGAATTAATGACTACAAAATCTTGTCTTGGTCACCATGCCCTAAAGCAAATGCATCGGTCCCAAACGGTGTACTAATAATTTCAGCTCACTGCAGTGTTTTAGCGCCAAGACACTATCTCAGCATAGTGTTCAAGTGATAGGTATAAAGGTTCTGCTGTAGTCGGTTTCATATCATCTGTCCACCACTGGTAAAGATATGGCACATAAATGTGGGTAACAAGTGATTGGCTGACTATGAACGTTTTCGTTATCTCTGGCTTATGACGATAAATATCAAATGGCTATATATGCTTGCATAGAACCCTGGCCCTTCTCATATACATCATAATCGATTTGTATGGTTAATATATGAAAATAAGCACACGAAAGACGAGCCTGTATCAAACGATATATTGACAGCAATAACATTCTTATTCATACAGACCAAGCTATAGTAGATTCACATCAACCGTGCATCTGATGTCTAGGCCAGTCTGTTACGACCCCCCCTGATTGGCTGTTGATAAGCCAATCACAGAGCTGGAAACTCTCAGTCTCTCGAGAGATCACATAGGCAGGATGTATGTTCCATCTCTCCTGCGGGATACGGTTTTCAAAAGTATCCATCGGGAGAGGTGGAACATACATCCTGCCTATGTGAACTCCTTCGAGAGAGACTGAGGGTTTCCAGCCCTGTGATTGGCTTATTAACAGCCAATCAGGAACAAGGGACTGGCCTAGACATCAGATGTACGCTTGATGTGAATCTACTATAGGACCAATGCTCACAAACTGTTCAAATCACAACATTTTCTTATCATTCACACTGTGTTCTACGTAAAGATTCTTTAGTCTTATTCAGTGTAAAGTTTCACTGCGTGCATATAAAAAAATCATGATACCAAAGTAATATCTATACGTCCGTAGATGTAAAATAACTAACACTGCTTACCGCCACAGCATGAAGCATGGACCAACAAAGCAAGACGTATGCTACTAATGTGTGTGTGTGTGTGTGTGTGTGTGTGTGTGTGTGTGTCATATTATTAGAAAACTTATCCGAGATTCCATTTTCATTTTTTTCCAAAGATAGAAAAAAAATTTAATAGCACAAATTCTTACGCAAAGTTCTCTTCATTAAAAGCTTGATGTCACCCAAAGTCATCCTGTACATCACACTGCAACACCTTCCTTAATTTATCGGTCTTCCCATAAGCTTTGTTTTGTGTTCAAACGTGGAACATATACGCTTTCGCCCTACCATACCACCGAACTCTTCCCAAAGTATATATTTCCTAGCCTTAAATAGGTTTGGAAAATGCCTTATGGCTTTGACATCTTCAATGGAATGAACAGACAAATCGGAGAAAGGGCGTGACATAAAAATCAAAGTTTGGAGGCAATAGAATCCATGGCGAAAAGAATGTTGAATGGGTATTTGATGATACACTTAAATTCAAATGTTAATTCAAATGCCTCATGAGAAAGGCTTCAATGTGTTGTGAGAAAAAGTTCAAACATAATTATAACAACTTAAATTTGATTTGATTTATACCGATTTTTGGCATTATGCCAAGCACTGGGGCAACTAAGGCCATTCAGCGCTGAAACGGAAATTACAGTAAAAGGTTTGAAAGGTGTAACAGGAGGAAAACCTCAAAACAGTTGCACTATGAAACAACTGTTAGGAGAGGGTGGCCAGTAAGATGGAAGAGAGAGATTATGAACGGAGGTACAGTAAAATGAATGAAAGTAATTGCAGCTAGGGGCCGAAGGGACGCTGCGAAGAACCTGAAGTAATGCCTACATTGCGCTTCATGAAGTCGCAGACTTCTACAGAACTCTGGAAGGAAAATGACAGAAAATAGTGGGGATTAGAAATACATAAATGCAAATCAACACAGATCTCACGCAAAGAAGCTCACAGGACAGTAATGGAATTGATTGGCTAAATATATGGAACAGAAGACTGAAAAAGAGGGAATGCACGAAGGGACTGTTGAGACCACTCTCTGTAACGCAACGACATGTGATTTTCCGGAATGAAAATAAAAGGCGAGAGAAGTCGAAACGAACTGCATAAATGGTAAATATATTATACTAATAAAAGAGATATGAACGTGCATAGATAGGCTACAAAGCAAAGTAGAACTGAAGGTTAGTGTCTGCGAACCAGATCCGAAAGCTAGCTTTGAGGTAATTTGGTCAAGTGGAGAGAATGGAAGGGGAAGAGTCAATTCAAGATGGCGGTGGAAGAGTCCGTTAAAGAGGGGGTGGGGTAGGGGGTGGGGGGCCTAAAATTCGTTGGTCATGACAGGGAGGACGACAGAGACTCTGGAAGTTGTCCCTTAACGTATGACCAAGAAACGGGAGCATTGGAAAGACAGAAGCAAGTAGTTAATGCTGAACCTTCCATGTTCGTAAATGAAAGTTCATGTAGGAATTCTGTTTACATATGTATGTAAATGTTGCGTATCCATTTTCGTATACATATACGGTTATATACGTATATATTATATATAATATATATAGATATATATAATATATATATATATATATATATATATATATATATATATGCGTGGAGAAAGACATTAATGAAAAATTTTTTTAAAGGAGTACATAATGACTGACGGACAGAAGACAATGACAAGAAGGCTACTGTAACAGGAAACTCCCACCCCCCCCCCCTCCCCCCCCCCCCCCTCCTCGTGAAGACAGGGCGGCAAAAAACACCCTAATCGCCCCCACCCCACAACACACCATCTATCCGCTGGGGCAGAGAAAACTATCTCTCAAACCCAATATTGGATTTTAATTGCCATGCTGTTTCCAAACTGCCTCTTTTGATCTTCTCGCCAAGAACAGAACCAGTTTTTCCTATGGATGCTTATCCTACTACAATCCCCTCCACCCATCTATACCCATTAAGGAAGGACCTCCCACTCCCAGGCTACTACTACTACTACAGTGGGAGCAGTAGCCAATTAGCTGACCTATTCTAAAGTGGCATCATTATATTTTTATAGACTCTCTCTCTCTCTCTCTCTCTCTCTCTCTCTCTCTCTCTCTCTCTCTCGTCTCTCTCTTTGTGAACGAAATGCGCGCTTACACACACAATGAACGAGGACATAAAAGATATAAGAAAATCACATGCTTCTCGCGTTTATGAGTAAGAATAATAGTTGGAAGATTCACGCAAACTATCCTATCCGTCCTTTTGATAGATACATATTCTACCCCACTGTTTTATGTTATAAACAATAATATATAATATATTATATATATATATAATATATATATTATATATATATATTAAATATACACACACACACGTATATGTAATAAAAGGAAGCCCATAAAACGCTCCTTTTACGTATGTATGTATCAAAGACTAGTAATGTTGACATTCGCCCCCCTTACCAACGGAACCCGAACTCAAATTCCAAGTGTAAACTTAAGAGGAATTGCAATGTTTTTTATTTATTTATTCTTTTATCTATCTATTTTATTATTATATATATATATATATATATTTTTTTTTTTTTTTTTTTTTTTTTTTTTTTTTTTGGCAAAATATACTGTATCTCTGTTGACCTAATAACGACGTGGGCAAGGTGGAGCTCTGGGTATTGGATTACCCACCTTATCTGAAGACGCTAAACAAGGAAATGGAAGGCTGAACAAATTCGGCACCAACGCCTCTTAAAGGGCCCAATATCCTGAACCATTGTATGAACGATTGTCTGTATCGTTCGCAAAAACATTGTGTATAGGCTTGTCTGAATGTGAAAATGGGCGGAGTTTCGTGGTCTGAACAATCTCGTCGGGAATCTATCACGACCAGGTTGCTGGCATACACATGGCGTGCAATGTATATGTTTTTGTCTGCCGGTATCTTCAGTATCTCAGCAACCCTTGCCATGTATAGGCGTACTGTGAAGGCGTTGACTACCACAGAATGAATTCTACACTTGTGGAAAGGGAATTCTGGGTGTAATTCATACTTGTATATAAGAACAGTCATGTCAATTCTGCCACAACGTAAGCGTCAGCAACAGCTCGTAAAGCCCCGAGCTTTCCCCGAATAATTGACTCGATGTGACGTCAGAAACGGGAAAAGTCAGCTTTATCCGCTTTCTCTCCGCTTGTGAAGTCATATCGAACAGAGTTCGTCGAGCTTTGCTCGACCGTGTGGACGGGCCTTAACGCTATCAAGCACGTCTCTTCTACAGATGATGTCATGCCTTCCCGAGACAAAATCTTCATTCAGACTGTGTGTGTGTGTGTGGTGTGTGTGTGTGTGTGTGTGTGTGTGTGAATCCAAATAATTAATTGGCCACTTTGGCTATTACATTATATTTACATTATTTATCAGCCGGTCTGATCATTCCCAACAACAACATTTAAACCTGTCTATTTGTGAGACGCGTGTTGTCACCACTTCGGAAAGAAGTCCATTTCAATGATAAATATTAAAAGAGCAGCTGTACCGAAAGAAATCATACTTATTACCGTCAATTGTCTCGCCCCCTTCAGGGTGGAATATTCCCTAGCCACTGCCTCAACTGAATTATCTTACAATACAAGAGCAGCTGTCGATGCTAAAAATAATCTACTGATCCAGAATTAGTCTTCAAGATGAAGATGAGTCAATGAGAAAATGAAAATTGTGACAATTTTAAAACTGGTACTGATACTACTGAATTAGAAAAAGAAACTGTTTATAAATATCGTCTCTCTCTCTCTCTCTCTCTCTCTCTCTCTCTCTCTCGTAGTAGCCATCTTGCTTGGTGAGACGTACCCGCCCGCGAAGTCACAATAATCAACAGATATCACAAGTTTAACATACGACTAGAATTTGAGAAATATCTAGAAGTGTTCGTGAACTATCGGTGATAAGATTAGTGTGAAAATAGTAGGATAAAGCGTCTTCTAAGTTAGTTTATCAAGTGTAATACTATAAATCAGAACAAGATGGCAGTAAGTTTCCAACTGCGGGAAAAGGTGGCGTAATATGGCGTGTTTAGCAGATTCGCAATACGATGAGGTAGCAGGAAGGGAACTGGCATTTCTCATCTATGAAATCAGCAACAGTCCTAACCAAAAAGATACAAAAAGCATTCACAGATATATTAGAAGGATATAATCCTTCAAACTGGAACAAATCTAATGAAAACATCTTGAAAATAATTGAAGAAGTTCAAATAAAATCCAAGTGGTCAAGAGACTCAAAGAAAATATACATAAACCAACATATTCCGACAAAGAAAATGAATAAGGTGAATCTTGTGAATATACTAATTGATGCATTAGGAAAAAGAATGCCAAAAGCATGCAAACTGTGTAAGGTTTGGTATAGCATAGTCAATCACAAAACCTAATCAGAAAATGTGCTGCATGCAACATTCCGACCCATCCACAGTGTGCTGAGGTAATACAAGATTTGAGAAAAGATACAAGAATTTTTTTGTTTCAACATGTCTATCATGGATAGACAATGTTATTAAATCAAGATTGAATGTACAAATAGTTTGAGAGAAGAAGAAGAGAAGAGAAGAAGAAGAAGAAAAAGAAGAAGAGGAAAACGGAAGAGAAGTAACAAAAAATGAAATGACAGAAAAAAATAAGGAAAACAAAGAACAAGATAAAAGTATGGATGCAGAGATACTCATTGATACTACATATGAGGCAATAAAGCAGCTACCTACGAAGAAATAAATTACGATATGACAACAGAAAAGCAAATCCCGAAGAGGCTCTACCCAGATCTATACAATGACGGGAGGGAAAGAGGAAAAAATAGACAAGAAAGACAAAATCTGCAACCTTTTGAAAAGAGGGAATTGCAGATTTGGAGAAAGATGTACTACAAACATCCTAAGATATGTCAAAACTATGAAATATATGGTAAATGTGCATACTTAGATGGATATGGGGATGATTGCAGAGATCTGCATCCAAAAATATGTAAAAACCTAAAAAGAAGGAAAAGGATGTAAGTTCGACAAAAAATGCAAATATATGCACCCTGTAGCCATGAATCATAATCAAATAAATAACCAACCAAGTAATAAAATCCAAACCAAAATAAGAAAGAAACAAATAAAGAGAGAAATCAAGAATATCAGGTAAAAGAGAAAAGCAAACCACCAATGAGATATGCAGAGGTGTCAGCAAAGAATTTCAAAGCATCAGCTCCGAAATTCTACTCAAGAGATAATAACTGTATTTATTATGCAAGAGGATATTGGCAGAAACGGGAGAAAATTGCAGATTCAGACACAAAATGAATAATTATGATGAAGGAAGATCAAATATTATGGAAAAGTTGGATTTTTTAATGTCAGAATTTCTGGAAATGAAAAAAAGAACAACATACCAGAACAGGAAGAGACATGGGAAAATCCTTATTACTATCGTATTAAATGAAGGAGAAAACACGCAACCATCATAGTGATGAATGCGCAGGGTTTAGTTACGAGTAACTCAAAAAGAAAATAGAGTACTTAGAAAGAACAACCCAAATGAAAAGAAAATAGATATAATGAAATATAAGTGAAACCTGGTATTCCCAAGAGACTGGGAATGATGATCAAATAAAAGGGTTCCAAACTTATAGATCAGATAGAAAAAATAGGAATCAAGGGGAACCGCACATATATGGG
This sequence comes from Macrobrachium nipponense, assembly GCF_015104395.2. NCBI lineage: Eukaryota > Metazoa > Arthropoda > Malacostraca > Decapoda > Palaemonidae > Macrobrachium > Macrobrachium nipponense. Next base: position 196,985,033 of record NC_087200.1, on the reverse strand, counting down.
AAAGACAAAAAAACAAGGAAAAATATATGAGAAATATAGTAACTCAGAATGTGAACTAATAGCGGTAGAATTTGAATCTGAAAAATTGATGAACATAGTAATATATAGACCTCCTAATACTAAAGAGTTTGACTTAATAATTGAAAAATTGGATGATATATGTAGAAAATCACAAGGACTGGACTATTCTCCTATCTGTGACTTCAACTTTCCTTTCGTAGAATGGAAAGAACGAATAGGAGATTGTGCGGTTGTACTTATACATATAAAAAAGAGAGTAATAGTAGTGCAGAAGATAAGAGGCAATTTGAAAAGCTATTAGATATGCTACTTATAATCACAACATTCAACAAATAAATCACCTGCCAACAAGAAAGGAAAATACTTTAGACCTAGTATTTGTGAACGAGATGAATTATGTTAAAGAAATAATGTTTATAATGCGAGTATTTCAGACCATAATGTCATAGAATTAACAGTTTCATTCCAAAGAAACAAGTGAAAATAGAGATAAGCAAGAAATGAAAAAGTGGGGAAGGATATGGAAAATACAACATTCTACAGTAAAAATATAAAATGGTCAGAAATTAATGAAGAATTAAACAAAGATTGGGATAACATTTCGTAAGTGATGACATAAGGGTAAATACGGAGATATTATATAAAATATTGGAGATAATAGTGGAAAAATATATACCGAAGAAGAAAAGTAAACATCATTCATGCATACCAAGAGACAGAAGAATCTTGTTCCAGAAAAATCAGAAAGTGGAAAAAAGGTCTTGCAAAAGAAAAAAAATGCATGGAAAAGTTATAAGAAACTAAAAAGTAAGATAGAAAATGCAGAACAAAAGATTATACAATCAAAAGAAAATGAAAAACGGGACTTGGAAGAAAAAACCCTATTAAATATCAAGCAAAACCCCAAACTATTATACTCATATGCGAAGAAGATGAAATAAAAGAAAGAATAGAAATAGGCCCTCTGAGAATTGAAGGGAGATTAACGAATGAAAAAAAGGAAATTTGCAACATACTGGCAGAACGATATAAGAGAGAATTCACCCCTAGAATAGATAATGAAGATAATGATATAGAAGAATAAGGGATGAATAGTGAATATTTAGCTGACATAGATATTAATGAAGCTGATATTGTGCAGGCTATTAATGAAATTAAAAATGGAGCTGCTGCAGGGCCTGATGGAATTCTGCTATTTTGTTAAAGAAAGAAAGTAGTTCATTCTATCGCAAAGCCACTTGCAATATTATTAAGACAAAGTGTAGATACAGGCAAGATATATGATGAGCACAATTAGCGTATATTACCCCTACTTTCAAAAAAGTGGAATCAAGACTAGAGGCAAGTAATTATAGGCCTGTGAGTCTAACATCACATATAATGAAAGTGTATGAAAGGGTAATGAAGAAAAATATTATGAAACATTTAATAAAAAATAATTTGTTTAATAAAGGACAACATGGTTGCGTACCCGGAAAAAGTACACAAACCCAAACTGTTAGTCCACCGTGAAAACATATTCAAAATATGAAAAAGCGGAAATTGAAACAGATGTGGTTTTTTATTTTAGGACTTTGCAAAAGCTTTTGATAAAGTAGACCATAAAAATATATTAGCGAAGAAAATTAGAAAAACACAATATCGTGGATAAAAGTAGGAAGATGGTTAAAAGAATTTTTACACAACAGAAAAACAGATAGTTATTGCAAACGACGAGAAAATCGGATGAAGCCAAGGTAAATATCGGTGTGCCGCAAGGTACGGTGTTAGCTGCAATACTGTTTGTTATTATGATTGAAGACATAGACAATAATGTTAAGGATTCGGTAGTGAGTAGTTTCGCATGATGACACAAGAATAAGTAGAGAAATTACTTGTGATGAAGATAGGAACGCTCTACAAAGAGACCTTAACAAAGTATATGATTGGGCAGAGGTAAAAATAGGATGGTATTTAACTCTGATAAATTTGAATCAATAATTATGGAGACAGAGAAAGAAAGCTATATGCATATAAGGGACCTAATAATGAGACCATCACAAATAAGGAAGCAGTTAAAGACCTTGGTGTGATGATGAATAGGAACATGTTATGCAATGATCAAATAGCAACTCTGTTGGCAAAATGTAAAGCAAAAATGGGAATGTTGTTACGGCACTTCAAAACAAGAAAAGCTGAACACATGATTATGCTTTATAAAACATATGTTCGTAGTCCACTTGAATATTGCAATATGATATGGTACCCACACTATCAAAGGATATTGCACAAATAGAGAGTGTACAAAGGTCCTTTACAGCTAGAATAGAAGAAGTTAAGGACCTAGACTACTGGGAACAAAGACTACAATTCTTAAAATTATATAGTCTGGAAAGGAGAGAAGAGAACGCTACATGATAATTCAGGCATGGAAACAGATAGAAGGAATAGCAGAAAATATCATGGAACTAAAAATATCAGAAAGAGCAAGCAGAGGTAGATTTAATAGTGCCCAAAAATATACCAGGAAAAATAAGGAAAGCACACAGGACATTAATCCACTACGCACCAGCATCGATAATGCAGCGTCTATTCAATGCGTTGCCAGCTCATCTGAGGAATATATCAGGAGAGGTGAGCGTAGATGTGTTTAAGAATAAGCTCGACAAATATCTAAACTGCATCCCAGACCATCCAAGATTGGAAGATGCAAAATATACCGGAAGATGTACTAGCAACTCTCTGGTAGACATTAGAGGTGCCTCACACTGAGGGACCTGGGGCAACCCGAACAAGATGTAAGGTCTGTAAGGTCTCTCTCTCTCTCTCTCTCTGACTGAATTTGAACACTGTAAAAAATTTACATTTCAAAATAATCACCTGGGCATGATTAATACTGACTTACCCACACCATAATACTTATTAATTTTTTTGGCTTCCCCGGCATAAGTAATTCGACACTTTCGTGTCAGGAGTCAATCATTTTCGCCAAAAAATGGACCTTGATTACCCTTCTGAGTAAAATCATGGAATCAATCATAAAAGTCCATTACAACGGAGTTCATTTCCAAATTCCTAATTTCTGCGACGCCAATAAACTTCCCCCCCCCCCCCCCCCCCCCCCCCCCCCACCCCTCGAGGACCTCCTCCGTGGTGGGAGGCTTTTGAATTCCAAAAAAAACCCCGCCAAAAAATTAACTGTCAGAACTAACTGTCAGACTTACCCGTCGGTAAATCACAAATAAAACCCTCTATTAATTATCTAGCCTCAGGCTACGGCGATCGAAAGAAGGTTTCTGAATCTTTTAAAAAGTTATTCCAATCCCCTTCCCCTACCAACGACCCCCAACAACCACAGTTTAGTTCTAGGAATAAATAGGTAAGAGACTTGAGGCGAACGGGATGGCCAATTCAATCCCCTTATCCAGTCAAGGATCAAATAAAAACAAACAAATTAAAAATAAAAATGTTCTAAATCGAGAACCTGAAAATCAGTGACGAACTAAGAAGGGTTGCATTTACAGAAAAGGGACTTCGCTATGAAGGTTCAAATGGCATGACCTTGCAAGTCTAACCTAAATAAGTCATGTTCACCGCCCAGCTATAAAACTGGGCATAAATTCAAAAGATCCAAACTCTAACAAAAGCTTCATGAACTACATCGATACAGAGTAGACGAAGCCTTGTTCACAACATCAAAAATGAGTAAAAATACGTCGAAGTCTCTGTACAATGTATAATCCTGTATTAAACCATCAACTATGACCGGCAGCTCTCCAGTTGCGATAGAGGGAGAGTGCGTCCCATGGGTCCGGAAAGTGCTGTCGGATGCACGATCCAGGGCAAACTTCAACCTTAAATAGAACTAAAAACTACTGAGGCTAGAGGGTTGCAACTTGGTATGTTTGATGATTAAAGGGTGGATGATCAACATACCAATTTGCAGCCCTCTAGCCTCAGTAGTATTTTAGATCTGACGCCAGACACAATACAGTGGATTGAAATTCCCAGCGACTAAAAACCAAAGGAAACATTACACACTAACAGTCCCCTTGGCATTTCCACACTACAATTATTTTCTATCCACATACCTCAAGAAATAGTCTGATACATTTAGAATTAATTTTGCTGTAACGTATACTATCCATTTAATGCTAGATGCACTGCTGTAAAAAAAAAACACATCCATACACTCGGCCAATGTGAGCCAAGCACTGCTAGTGAGCTACACAGCACACTTTAAATAACGGCACCTTCCATGAGTAGGCAATGGGATTACATAAACTGAAAAAGACAGCCAGCATAATATTACCTTCTTACAAGAAGACCACCCACCCCTTATATTTTATACTATTTTTCTCATTCTTTCCAGTTATTTCTAAGTCTATACTGTGTCAACAGAGACCTAAACAATTACCAAAGTTTGGTTTTTTGAACACCTAAGAAATATTTTTATTCGGGGATGTGAGTTACTGACAATTTACATCGTAAAGGAATCTTGATCAATAAGTGATATTTGTTAAATTATTCTGGCATTTCCTGGTTTTGAAATGGCACAGTTCTAGGCATTTCAACTGTCCATTAGCCTTTTATTATTATTTTATTTATTTATTTATTTATTTTCTCAACAAGACAGCTGGCAGCATTGAAAAGTGTACAGTGATCATCGCTGACTCTAGAGGTTATCCATTAAAGTGGTGGTGGTTCCGGATTTTTTCAAAAATTTCCTAATGGGTGTTTAATTATATACTTTAATTTTAATAAAATTTTTGATTTACGAAGACCAGCGCTCATTTGTTGTTAAAGTGGGTAGCGCAAGAGTTTACAAATATAGTGACTACATCAGTTGCAATCCCATATTTACCAAGGAACCAATGACACAAGAAACTAGCGGAAAAGAACTTATAGTGAATATAAATTCCAATGCATCAAACCTCCTGGTCCAAAAAGTATCTGAATGAAGTAACCAAAACGAGAAATTACAAATAAGAGAGAAGAACCCTGCAACAAAAATACTTTAGGGAGAGAGATAACAAAACTCTACGGGATTCACGCATACGTTTCGAATAAATCACTCCTCCTACAGCAGTAGTAGAATACCTCTCACTTCCAATACAGTCTGCAGAAACAAGACAAGACGCATCAGCAAGTTTTAACAAAAGAAAATCATAATTTAATCGCTATACAGACAAACGCAACCATAACTGTCACGACAGATAAATAACCAGAGACAGCAAATGGTAGTAGTAGATTACTATATACTGTAGCGTTGAATTCACCTCTCCACACAATTTCCCGATTTACGAGCACACGTCCTTATTCACTTCAAGAATGGAGTATAAGCAATAAGAGTTATGTACTATAATATATATGTATACATTATATAGATATATATATATATATATATATATATATTATATATATATATTATATATATAATGGGTGTGTGTGTGTTGTGTGTGTGTGTGTGTGTGTGTGTGTGTGTGTGTGTGTCTGTATCAATGATACACGTGTCTATTTAAACGTCACATATATTAAGCCTTAAATATATTTTTAGTACCGAATTCAATACTACACACCTCGCGAACATGCTTACAATTAAGGGGGGAAATTGTTGTAAGTGCAACTAAAGGGGCCGCGCCCAAAATCGGTGCTCAGACTTTTTGGTTGATTTACATAACTTAAGGTTCGACTCTGACCGCTATTATATATATATATATATATATAATATATATATATATATATATATAATATAATATATATATATACATATAAACCTGTAAAACGCTATGAAGGATGAAATCCCTGAGGCCAGAAAAAAATAGCAAATTAAAAAAAAAAAAAAACTTACAAAACATTATCACGTCGAACCCAGACACACACACATGGGTCCATCTTCATCTCACACTCACTCACTCTCTTATGCTTCCCTCCAACATAATCACAACAATACGATGATATAAGTCGTCGTCTAAGAGGAGCCACTAAGGGGGGGGGAGAGGGGGGGGAATCAATCCGAATCCTTACGGACAGGCTCTGAAACGGCAAAACTAATACATAAAAGGTTTATCCTTGAAAGGGTATTTAATGGGTATTTAGTGAATGAAACCCTCTTTGCCCATTAAAGAAAAAATCCGCATAGGCTAAGTTGTTAGAATAAAGACAAGCAAGTACAGGTGTTGAAAAATTACTTGTTTATTTCTATAAGTAGATAAATTAAGCGCACGTATACGCATGGGATTGACGCATTATTGTTCAAATAAAGTATACTTAGTACGCAATAAATGCGCGCTCTCTCTCTCTCTTTTATCAATTCTCTGGCAAAACTTTTATCCAGTGAACATTTCTCTCTCAAAACGACGAGATTCATTTACTCTTTTTCATTTTCGTCGCCTTATCTAAACAAAGCCTCCTCCCACCTTCCAACAAGTGCCTTGGCATCCTCGCATTCTTTGGCCTTATCACCAAGGAGAGATGCCAGAATCCACAAACACGAACAGGAACAAAAGCTCATGAGGGATGGATTATTGGCGCTTTGCAATTGACCACAAACTATCAGTAAATAAAACCAATACAACTTTTCCCAATCAGTTTCAAATCCATCCTTCATCTGCTTACCTTTATACCATCGCCCGGTTTCAGGTTTTTTTTTTTTTTTTTTTTTTTTTTTTTTTTTTTTTTTTTTTTTTTTTTTTTTTTTTTTTTTTGCTGGTCACCTGTCAACAAAGCTTTCGAATTCTATGACGTCCGTGGTTTCAGTTTAACCTGAATTCTTTGTTTTTTTCCTTCAACATCATTTTCATAATATTCAGGTAGGATCGGTTTCGGCGACACCTATTGGCATTCAGTAAAAAAAAAAAATTAATTAAAAAAAAATTAAAAAAAATAAAAAACTCCCTGAGAACAATAGTAATAACATCGGTAACCTGGTAATCATTCTCGACAAAGACCATACGGCTATATCACGGATTAAACCTTTGCGACAGGTATTCGTCTCCCTTCATATTACACGGCACGCTGCATCAACATCGAGAGAGAGAGAGAGAGAGAGAGAGAGAGAGAGAGAGAGAGAGAGAGAGGCTGGGGCTCTTTGACCCTTCTACAAGATAAAAACAAGTGAGAAAGAGAGGAGACCCTTTGTGACCCCTTCCTGTCACTCAGAATATTACTGGCTGATTTGTGAAGCCGCCAAGATCGCTCAAGATCGGGCATATGGCATCACACGCCTCGGGCGTCTGATTGGTCGACTAGGTCCCTCTCCTCTCCTCTCTCTCTCTCTCTCTCTCTCTCTCTCTCTCTCTCTCTCTCTCCCTTGGCTGTAGCCACCACCTTCACAGCAGCACCCACCCTTTTTGCATTCCAGCCATGTTTCCCCCACCGAGTGAAATTTCGGAGGAAAGACAGACAGAGACGATGCATTCCTAGCATCCCACGGGGATGATGGTGGTGATACTCTTCTAGGAAGAGGGGATGGGGAGGGGAGAGGGATGCCCCATCATCATAAGGACCGAGACACTAAAGGATTAGAGGTGAATTTCGAAACCGTAGTACGAGTCGGGGGATGATTCTCCGGTCCCTCCTCCTCCTCTCTGACCAGGTGGCAGAGAAACCGTGCCCCGAGCGAGGACCTTCTATGTGTGAGAGAGAGAGAGAGAGAGAGAGAGAGAAGGAGAGAGAGAGAAGAGAAGACGAGAGAGAGAGAGGGGGGGGGGGGGGGGGGGGGAGGAAGCAAAGGAGGGACGTCCTAACTGAACCTTTCTCTGTATTTCCTCTGACAATTCTGAAGCTTTAATTAAATGAAGGCCCCCTACTCTCTCTCTCTCTCTCTCTCTCTCTCTCTCTCTCTCTCTCTCTCTCTCTCTCTCTCTCTGTCTTTGTTACTTTAGTTACGAAAACCTAATTTTATTTTGTTTTGAGAAAACCTCCTTGCAACTCGGATGACTCCACTCGTTCCGTGGCCTCTTCTTGATATCCTTCCAGATATTCCACCTCAATTACCCCTCGTGTTCTTTCACCTCTTGACTCCCCTATGCTGTTCCGTTGTTGCTTCACATTATTCTTCCCTTAAAAAAAAAAAAACACACACACACACACACACACAAACTCCATATATGAATGTTATCTTTAAACGTCTTTCACTGTCATGCCATAATCACAAATTTTCTGCCATAAATCGATACTTTGTGATACTTTCATACTTAATTTTCCTTTCGTTTCTCCTACTTTTCTTATTACATATTTTCTAACGAAAATCAAATATATAAGAAGAGAGCTGTTATTCCTTTGTAGGCTGTCTCCATTAAGAAAGATATGATCGGTTTATGATTATCACTCTTATATAATTGATCAACTACGAAAACAAGTACCTAGTATTCAATGATTTGTTGACCGTATGTACAGCATTTGAATGAGAGGCAAAAAATCCCACATTTTCCAACAAATCGATATATACCTTAGTAAACGAACCCATCAACTGAATACTTTTTCAAAACATTCTTTCAGAAAGTAATAAAAATGCTAGACAAGTTCATCCTTCGAAAAAACATACGATACAGCATGAGATACGAACTACCCAAGGTCTAGAATTTTAATCCTCACAGTTTTGGAACTACTCAGATGCTTCCATGAAAAAACCAGTCTTTCTATCGATAAAATGATAAATTCCAGCTAAAGAAGTGGTATATGTATAATTTCCATGTATCTGTAATATGGGCGACACACTGTTAGAAAGCAAAGGGCATATTTGCGATGAATTTTCCTCAAATAAATGCACGGCTGTCTGCTTAGTCAATCACTGAAACAAGGCGGTTTTTCACCACGAAAGAACGATTGCCAGTTTTCGCGTTCGTGGAGTCCATCCGGTCACTACTTGTTACTTCCAGGTAAGTAAAACACACAGTTGTCAGTTGCTGGGACTCAAGTTAATGGTAAGAGCCGACACTTCGTACTTGGAGAGGTAAGATTCTTCATTAGAAGATCATTCAAGATTCTGATCATGACCTAAAGTCAAGACTGGTTCCAGAAATTATTCAGTTAACTGTCGTTCATCATTTGGGTGTAAGTTATTCCCAAGCTATCGTAAATACGATACTAAGTGACATTTGCACCGTAATATCATGTGACAAAAAAAAAATGAAAAAAAAAAAAAAGTCACTCGTAGAATAGAAATGACAACTCGAGCGCGACCAAACCCATACGTAATTTATATATAATATATGAGTGTGTGTGTAGAATCTACTGGTCATTACATTTACATATATACATATAATATATACACACATGAACATATTATGAATATAGAGTACACATACATTCATACTATACACATATACGTGTGTGTGTGTGTACTTTAACAGTGGAAGGGATAATAATGATAGTATCTGCTACATTCAAAAAATTTGATCACGAGCTGATGTTCGGGATATTGCATCGTGTGGCAATTACCTACTATGCATTTCAGGGCCGTGTCCAATTGATTTTCGTTGATAAAATCCTACCAAAACATCGGATATGGGTCATATTTTGGAAATAGGTATTTGAAGCCACGGCCTAATTGGCAAAAATATGCACTGATGTCTAATGTTGATAATTAAGGCACCTATCGGAGTAAATCACAGAAATTTCAAGGGAAACTTAGCTAAATTTAGTAAGCACACAGAGGGAGGCTACTTGTGACGTAAAGTATGACATCAGGCTTAATAGCAGTGTTCCCAGTAGTGTGACAATGATCGTGGGAACAAATATTTGACCCTCTTGTTGAGAATTACGATAATATTACGGTTTTCATTAGTGATACCATGGGTAAAGAATAAGAATTTTTTTTATTGTATAAATATGACAACATTATAGCAAAGGAATTTGGTAAATATACATTGTACAATTTTACGTTGACTATAGGAATACATAGCAATTATAACCCAATTCTATTTACATTTTCTTGATTAGTTATGCAAAACTTTTGGAACTGGTGATACACAATCATATTGAAATGAAAATACGATAGTTTAGGTGTTTGGCAAGATGTTTTGGCCCGATATACCTGGTAACCTTGCATAATAGTAAACATCGCCGAGTTGCCGACGTCAGGGCAAAGCCAGATTATATGTCACTGTTGTTTCATCTATGTCCTCGTGGCGGCTAGAGTGCTTTCGTTTTGCGTGATTTTGCAGTATATATCTTCAAATTCATAAAAAAATAAACATAGATAAAACCTGGAATACATAGGCTCATGATAACCACTCAACAACCCTACAACAACATTAGTGTCAGTTTCAAGCGCAGAATAATAAATGGAGAGTTGTGTGATATACTAAATACTTAGGATTTATTATGTGACTGATCATGCATTAAGGAAGTTAAGATTAGAATATTTGCGTTATGTTACATTCATTTACCAGGACTAAGCAGGTAGACGTAAACCGAAACTTTTGAGACAATATGAATCAACAGAAACTCCAGGGTAACAATGGTTTTCACAGTGTGTGTGTAAGACTTGGTGCATATTTCAAGTTAAAGGAAATGAATTGCGTCAAGGAACTGTATTACAGAATTAATATTCTTATTTTATGCCCACTCCTGTATTGTACTTTACTTAAAACACATAATTCATCGGAAAGATGAGAGAGAGAGTAGGGTAGGTGTTTGTGTGTGTGAAACAAAACAAGAATCCCATATACTACTACTATTACTACTACTACCAACATCTGAGTCTTCATTCCTAAAGTATAATTGAGTGGGAGGGCCTTCAGTAATGACGTTTCACTAGCCTCCCTCTGGGTGCTTACTAAATTTAGCTAAGTTTCCCTTGAAATTTGTGTGATTTACTCCGATAAGTGCCTTAATTATCAACATTAGACATCAGTGCATATTTTTGCCAATTAGGCCGTGGCTTCAAATAGTTATTTCCAAAATATGATCCATATCCGATGCTTTGGAAAGATTTTATCAACGAAAATCAATTGGACACGGCCAAGAAATGCATAGTAGTCTTGGCTAGTCAATACTCACAGCATACTTCATAACTTTCCGAATTATTCACAAATTCGTTTAGCTACAATGATTTACAATCCTTCATTATTTGCCCATTATAATTATCCATCACATCTCAAAAGTTATCACCATCGCTGGATTGTCTTCCAACGGTCATTAGACATTTTTCTTAACACTAATTGCTATTTTTTCTATCGCGTCTAACAGTTACCTACAACCCAGATATAAGCTGGATATCAAAAAGTAAACTCATATCGAACCTATAAATCGCCTTAATCATGAAAATGAAATATGAATGATTTAAAAATTACGTCAGTGCTATTGGCAGATAAAACCAAGACTCAATATTTCACAATTTCCTCTATCAACAAAACTGCAGTTGCTATAACCAGAAGTGATTTACTTAAAAATGCTTTAAAGTACTCCACCTGATTTCACGAAACGGCAAAGAATTTACAAGTTCAATTCTATTTACTATACACTTCATAAAGCCAATCAAAATGAAATAAAAAGTGTCTCATCTTTTTACATCTACTTGCAGAGGCGACCATGAAAATACTCACTGTTACCTACACCTAATTTCTGTTTCAAAACCAATGCTAATGCTCCCTCTTTCATCTCTCTGCAGAATCCTCAGCGGCGAGTAAGCTAGGAGGCTGTTTTCCGGGGAGCGGCAGCGTCATGACACCATCGGGACCGAGACCTGTGTCGACGCTGCAAGAGGGTGACGAAGTGCAGGTTATGAGGACCGACGGAACACTGGCGTTCAGTCCGGTGCTTATGTTCCTACACAGAGACGAACAGGCCTCTCGACTATTCCTCCAGCTGAGAACTTCCAAAGGAAAGATCCTCACTCTCACGTCCTCTCACCTCGTCTTCATCCTGCCCAGAGAAGACGCGACGAGCAAGACCCCGAGTCTCGCGGATGCCCTGACGTCTGGTGGGGCAGCACTTGCAGCGAGGGTCGAAGAGGGAGACTTCCTCCTGGTGAGACAGGACGGTGGCGGCGTGGCACTGGAGGAGGTCACGGAAGTCACCGAGGTCAAGGGATCGGGGGTTTTCGCCCCCCTGACATCCGAGGGGACAGTTGTGGTGGACGGAGTGGTTGCCTCCTGCTATGCTGTCATCGATTCGCAGAGAATAGCTCACTGGGCCTTCTTTCCCGTCAGATTTTACAATAACCTGAAGGAAACGATCCTTTCTATACTAAGGAAAGTTGGTGCTATTACAACGCCCATCCAAAGAAAAACAGAGGACGTGGCCTACAGTAGCAACATCCAAAATCTCACGCAGAACGAGGTCCTGTGGAAAGGCGGCGGCTCCTTTGAGAACAATGAAGTGGGCCTTGAAACGAATGTCCACATTCATTGGTACGCTCGCTTTTTGTACACTATAGCATCTAGGCTTCTTCCAGCCCATCTAGTGTACTCGTAGTCAAGTTTCCATCCATCACTACACTGGAAACAAACAGCACGCAAATTATAATATATCCCGGACGCTTCTTTCTTAAATTTAGGCTCCTCATAGAAAACTGGTTTTCCAACCACTTGTCTATATCAGGCCCCATAATTAATGACTCGATGAGCGCGATATCTGGCCCAGCAGAAATAAGACTAAAATTCCTTCTATCAAAAATGAAGACCAATTTCCCGTAGAAATGTTTCTGCATCGGCCTGCGCCGAGCTATCAACTGTGTTCCTGGTAACACCACCTGATAGAGAATCTAAAGCCTGCTGTTAGTATGGCAGACACTATGGATGATTCTAGGATTATCTTCAATGTGAGGCTTTACTGAAATATCAGTCATAGCCGTATCTCCATTTACGTGTTTCGTGTTAGAACTAAATGAGCTTGTAAATGGCGTACCAGTGACTAACTGTGTGAAATATAATCTCATCAATGTGCACACTGAACGGCACACAAAAATGTTTCGCTTTCAGAACTGGAAGATAACAACATCCTTGTAAAGTGACAGATAATCTCTCTCTCCAGCTTGTCGTTAAGTTTCATATGCAAATCACCGAGAGATGCCATTGATGTGAATCCTTTACCTTTGAACCAGACAGCTTTAGGTGACTTAATAGCAAATTTTACTCATTTTGCAAGCTTCTAGCCTAACTCATGTCCAGTAATTACTATAACTTTCAGAAGGATTATCTGGATCAATATAGTTATTCAACTGACAAAGGAAGAAACGAGATTATATGTGACCCTCATTACGAAAGTGTGTTTCAAGCGTAAAGCAACTACCAAGCAAAGAGAGAGCTTGCATGTTATGATATATTGCTACAGAGCGGTAAATGAAAGAGTTCTGGGAGGCACAGAAAGGATTCCAGTGTTCCCCCCCGAATGTGCTACTGCGTTGCAAACTGATGATCCCTTTTTTCAATGAAACACTTGAAATCTCATTAGCGTGTCCACTGATGACTGTTGCCTAAACTTAATAAACGTCATGTTTGGCATCTACGCAGGGACGAGGGATTCAGCTACCCCAAAAACCAAGTAATAATAATCATAGCAAAGGCAGAATTGTGAGGGAATGCATGTGATAGCCAGAGTACCCAGAGGGAGCTCTAGGCCCTGAGTTTAATTTCTGAAATAAGGAGAAGAAAAGGAGGGGAAGCAGGAGACGTAGGATATCAGAGGCAGCAGATGGCCTCTAGGATATCAAGGATGTATGTATGAGTATTTGTTTGTGTGTGTGTGTGTGTGTGTGTGTGTGTGTGTGTGTTTGCAGGCATGGACGTGAGCGAACTGTATTTCTTCAGCCAGTTTCTGAAACTATTTACTAGACAATGTCCACACAACTGTCCCCATTATCACCTTTTGTAAAATAGAAAAAAAAAAGTCATCAAGGATTAGCAGCAGGAGTTACAGATATTATCTGACGAAACCAGACTGAAAAACGGTAGCAACCACTCTGAACGAATAATGGCAAGACATACATTGATGCTGTTAAATCTAAAACTGAGAAAGGGCGGAAAACCTACCAGTTTAGCATGTTGTTTTAAAGGAACCGCCTGAAATAAGATGAAAACGGGGTGAAAGGAAATGAAGGATGACGTAAAATTGACGTCTAAATACTTGGGAACCATCTATCCGCAATGACTGAACAGTGGCAATAGTTTTCCGAGCGACCAAAACCATCGGGACAAGAAACTACGGCAACTCTCACTCTAGAACAAACAATGATTCATGGTCTTCACGTCCAAGTATTCAAGTGCCGATATACCACCTATCCCAAGACCCCAAACATACCAGACAACTTCAATCGGTAAATATTTTCAAGCCACTTATTACTACAGCCGTGGAGTACCATGAGCGTGTATGGGGACTGTTAAATCTATTATGTTCTGTATCCTGATATCCCGAACAATATCGTGAGAGGACTGTTCAAGAGGGGTTAAGCACCACTACGTCTTTTACTGAGGGTGAACCACTCATACTTTCTCTGCACATCTTCCTATTCAACTTTTCCACTAGATTGTACACGCGCTCGCTATGTATCTCTAATTACAATATTGCCAAATAAACCAGTCAGCGACAGATCCTTTCTATTCTTATGCTTCTGCTTATTCTGAAATTCATGATCTATAACCTCTTTCAGTTTGGAAGATAATTAATTTTTTAAAAATAAGATTCTCATAAAGAAAGGAATAACAGTGTCTTTTTCTAGTCGTCTGGCGTTAATTCCCGTGTTCGATCAGCTTTGCGTTTACATTATAATTTTTTGTTGGCGAGATTTACGACAATTGACCTACTGATTGTTAAATTCTGCCTTCTCTGCCATACCAATCTGAAGGTTTTTTGCCATTTAATATGTTTATCCCAATTAAATGATTCTACATATTAATCTAAATTCTTAGTGTAATATCTATATATATATAATAGTATATATATATTTATTATTATTATATATATATATATATATATATATATATATATATATATATATATATATATATTGTGCTTCGTACTTTCTCCAAGGCGACTCGCCTACAGTTTTACTCTTTTACAAGAATGAAATGACTGAAATATTTCACGGCTAATCAAATATCTTCCAAATAATGAATTTCACTCTAAGGTCTCTTCTTTTCATATTCCTGACAACAAACATACATGACTTTGTTCCAGTTGCTTCTTGCAATACTGCAAAGTAACAACGTTTCCACAGGAAGTTCAGGATTTTCTCATCTGGTTTTCCCCCTAAACGCAAAACGATTTCTCCTCCTCCTCCTCCTCTTTTCTTGGCTGGAAAGAAAACACGAATGGATCTGCAAGAGGTGTTAAAATGAAGTGTGACGGCTGATGAGCAAACCTTCTCCGCGAATGTTATTGTCTCCTTATTATTTGTGACGTGTAAATAAGCTGAAGAAATCTGTATGTATATCATAGTTTTAACTTATGTCTATGAATAAACTTCTATATTATCATTGTTCTTCTGTACATTATTTGTAAATATATAATTATCTAACCAAATCCAGAGCTCTGATTTTTAAAATATCGCCTGAATCTTTTTTTTCTTTTTCCTTGGTGTTGTTCTTGTTGTTGTTTCAAGTAAATTACGACAAACAATGGTCACAGTCAATCGGATAGAAAACGGTAAACAGAAAAACGGACAGAAAATGGAAAACAGAAAAACCGACCGGCAGTTGAGGACGGAAGCCGTCCAGAAGTCTCTGCAAGATATTCTCAAGTACGTGAAAATAGGTAGATGGTTTATTAATGTTATACATAATGTATATAAAGATAGCTGGCACGAAAAGGAGGATGTAGACAGGTCAGAGGACGCCTCGCTTTGGTGGAAAAATACCACTCTGAAGTGACAAGACCAGGAAGGAGGGATACATAGTTTGAAGTCACACAAAAGGTTTACGTAAACTTAGCTTTTTTTAAACATATGGTCACTTCCCGAAAAATGAGTTACTTCCTAAGATTTCTCCAAATTGTAATGTAGCACAGGGGAAAAAATTTTTGTACAAAAAAAGGGCATAAATCCCGACCAGTGTCTCCAAGAGGGCAGACACAAAATGGTAGAAAATTCACAACGGTTGATAAGCCAATCACAGGGCTGGAAACACTGTCTCTCTCGAGAGAGTTCATATGCGCAGGATACATGTTCGACCTCTCCTGAGGGATACGCCTTTCAAAAGTACTCGCGAGAGAGACAGAGTTTCCAGCCCCGTGATTGGCCTATCAACAGCCACTCAGGAGCGTTGTAAGGGACTAGACTAGACATCAGATGGACTGTTGATGTGAATCTACTATAGGGAACATAATGATGACCGGAAGAAATATTCACACCTGACTCTGTTTGAAGAAAGGAGCACTGAACTCATTAGCATCAGAAATCAACGCTCCATTTACAAATTTTCTTCTCCAGTGTTAGGCACAGGTAAGCTACTTTACTACTCGGTGGCCGCGAGTTCTATTCTCGGGCATTCCACCGAGTGGTGAGAGATGTGTATTTCTGGTGATAGAAGTTCACTCTCGACGTGGTTCGGAAGTCACGTAAAGCCGTTGGTCCCGTTACTGAATAACCGTTACTGGTTCCATGCAACGTAAAATACCATACAAACAAGTAAAAAGCTACTTTCCTCAAAATTCACACATTTGACATATTTTTCCTAAATATGTATAATGTACCGATTTTAAGATG
>NC_087200.1:196938385-196963385 GCF_015104395.2 Macrobrachium nipponense | reverse complement strand
GCTAAGCCTATACATGAAAGTTGAAAGTTCACAGCCTACAAATAAAAATTAAAAGTAAGAGTCACAGCCTACAAATAAAAGTAAAAATAAGAGTCACAGCCTACAAATAAAGTAAGAGTCCAGCCTACAAATAAGTGAAGAGTAAGAGTCACAGCCAACAAAATAAAAGTTAAAAGAAAGAGCCCCTAAAATAACCCGAGAATGTTCTCACCATACAAATAATACTAAATTCTCAAGATGTAAACAGGCGCTGCGTTGTGGAAGCCTGAAAATCACTATTATCTCGTACAAATGAAGTGGAAATTTCGCACCATGAAAATGAAACCCAGTCTCTGTCGAAAAGTCCAGGTTGAATTATCATAAGCCCTAGAAACGAGATCTCCGTTCGCATGGTCTCATGTGGTGGAGAGAACGACTTAAAACACAATGATGCGTATTGGAGACCTCTCCTCAAGTCAGGACAAATACGACTCCAAATAGAGGCAAAGTGCAGGCATTCTGAAAATAGGACAAATATGCCTCCTAATAGGGGCAAAGTACAAGCATTCTGAAAATAAGACAAATATGCCTCCTAATAGGGGCAAAATGCAAGCATTCCAAAAATAGGACAAATATGACTTCTAACAGGGGAAAAGTGCAAGCATTCCGAAAATAAAGTGCTTGTCAAAACAGTCGACAACTGAGATTGTAACTTCTACTCAATATGTGCTGGACTGCAATAATTTATGTGGCAGCGAGAATTAAAGCAGTTTTAATGCAAGGGGGCTTTCAATAATATAGCCATAGAGTTCGAAGACGCATACATTCCATGCACTAGGTAAATTCTATTTGTTCCGATGCAGGATACTTACCTCGAACCATTACAGTAGAGATTCCCGGATGTCGATCCAGGTCCAACCAGAAAAAAAGTGGTTATAAGCTGCACCCAAGCCAGGCCTATGCCCTTAGGGGTCGAAGACCAAGCAATCTCACTGACCTGACACACCAGTCCTTCTCTGGTCGCAGGCGCGTTCACACGCTCCTGCTCGTTCGGTATCCGGCCTGATTCCATTGTCCCTTGTGTGTGTTTCATGTACATGTGTCAGTCGTATATGTGATGTCGGCCTCGGAACCTCATCGTCAGTGCCCCGGTCCTGAAGGCCGGGCCTGTGAGGCGTTTCTTTCGCCCCTTCTCATCGATCCTCACTCACTGTGTAATTCGTGTAGGGGGGCCTATTGCTCGAAGGCCAATACATGTATAGAATGCGCCTCTTGGCCCTCGCACCAGTGGGATTTGGCTTCTACTAAGAGGAAGAGGAAGTCTAAGTCCTCGTCTGCAAAGATTTCTGGGGATTCGAGGAATAGGAGCAGCAGCCGAGACAGGGGCACCCCGTCCCCGTCGG
The DNA here is from genome assembly GCF_015104395.2 of Macrobrachium nipponense. NCBI lineage: Eukaryota > Metazoa > Arthropoda > Malacostraca > Decapoda > Palaemonidae > Macrobrachium > Macrobrachium nipponense. Next base: position 196,962,003 of record NC_087200.1, on the reverse strand, counting down.
TAACGGAGAGGAAGTCTCCTGCTCTTCTCCAGGTTCTTTCCCCTGCCCTCTCCAAGCAAGAGGGCCTAGGTGAGTCCGTTGCTGGGTTCCCCCACCCCCCCCCCAAAGGGTGAGTCCCGATTAGTCATTCTCCCCACAGATTGTGTCTCAATCCTCCGCAGTGCTGAAGGAGTGCTGGACGCAGTTGCAGTTACAGGGCACCCCGTCCTGGGACTCTCTGTTAGCATCGGTTCAAGCAGAGGCTCCATCTTTTCCCGCTGCAGTGCTCCCTGCTACGGCTCTCCCCACTCTTGAGCAAAGAGCACCGCTCTCAGCCGCAACCGAGCTGGTGTACCAGGTTACGGAGCCACCCGCTCGCCTGGCTCTAGCTCTTCCCTCGCCTGCCATGGGGGATTTCTGGCCCGCCCCCTCCCCCCCGTTCTCCGGGCAGGTACCCCCTGAAGGACGATGCTTTTCCGTCCTGGTGTTTCCCGCCTTGAGGGGCAGAGAAGCCCCGTTCAGCCTTGCGAGCGCCCCTCCAGATTGGCCCATCATCGGTGGGGGTGTCTCCGAGGTGGCCGAAACATTCCCCTGGCTCTCCCCACAACGGGAGCCGCTGGAGGAGAGGCAAGAGACGACGTGACTCATCCGAGGACACGAGTTCGAGTTCCTCCTCGAGGGAGAGATCATACCGTAGGAGAAGACACTCCTCCAAGAGGAGCCGCTGTCATGGGAGAGGTAGGCAAAGCCACTACTCCTCGTCCTCAAATGGTTCTTCCCGCTCTCCTCATTGTAGCCAGGATCGCAAAGGGGGTAGAGGGAGGAACAGGCACTGGGACGACTCCCGCCGGAGGCAACAGCATTCTCCAGTGCCCCCTCTGCCAAGGGAGGGCCCCCCTCCAGTGGTCCCTGTGACAGTTCCACACGTGGGGATCCCCACCGGCCCCCTCCCTGCCCCTACCTCAAGTCCCGGTGGATCCCTCCTCGGTCTCGTCAACCCTAGGGTTGGCCTCCAAGACCAAGCGGGCTCCCTTCTTCCGTGCTCCCACGCTCTCGTCCCCTTCCCTGATGGAGCCTGGGGCTGCTACCTCCTTAGGGGGAGCGGAGTCCCTTCCCCGCTCTGGATTGAGCTCATCATCAGGGCAGTCCGGTCAAGGGGGCATCCCTCCTTGCAGGAGACCAGTTTCCAACCGGGTTTAGGTGCCCCTCCCAGGAGAGCCTCTCCAAGCTCTGCCCGAGTGAGGCCTGACGTCTCTCCTCCATCACGAGTCGATGAGGATGAGACCTTCGTCCAAGAGGACCTCCAGAACGCCCTGGAAGAACTAGGCCCAGTGGATGAAAGTTCTTCTTTTTGGCGTGTCCTCTCCCTCATTAGGGGCATGAACCGGCTAGAGGAGCCAGCCCCGATGAGGGAAGACAACAGGTCCTTGGCCGTCGACATTTTGTTCGGGGACCTGCAAGAACCTAAGCCCTTTCTCAGCCTTCCTAGGGCCGCCAACATGAAGGCGGCCCTGTCGGCAGTTGAGAGGCTCATAGCGGGGTCAAATAACTCCCTGACATCGCACGCCTCGGCTAGGCTACTTCCGGCAGCCAAGCCTAGGCAGAGAAGCTTTATGCCCCGGAAGGAGAACCCCTTCTACCAAAGTCAGTCGAGTGTAACTTGTCCGCCCTGGCACCCTGGAGGCCATGGCCATGGAGGTCACAGCATGGACCTCTATACATGTGGCATCGTGGTTAGATCTGTGGCCCGGAGTAGTAGCAAGGTTCCCCACGCTCCACGACTTAAGGTACGAGGCCTCTCTTGCCTAGTATAAGGAACTGGTTCTGTCAGGGGGCAAGTCTCTGGGCTTCCTCACGACCCAGCTGGTCATGTCATGGGCTAACTGGGTCTTGCGAAACAGGGACTCGGTGTTAGCTAAGCTCCCCAGAAACGTTCAGAGAGAGAGCTAAAAACCCTTCGGAACGGCCCGGTGGAGGGTGTGGCTCTCTTTCCAGAGAAGCTGGTAGAGGAGTCCTTGAAGCAGTGGAGGAAGGCCAGCCAAGACTCCATCGTATGCAGGACCTCTTCCCTGCATCAGTCAACTTCTAAAAGAACCCATGATACACTGAAGCCTCAGAATTGGACTCTATCCACCTCCTCCGCTGCCTTCGCGGAGTCGGCCCCTAAGGCCTGGGGAGACAGGGAACTCAGCCCTCCCCAGGGCCCTCCCCCCCTTCCTAGGCTTTGTTCAGGTCCAGACCGACTGCTGCTTCCACAAGGGGTCGTAACAAGTGCTTCCCCAGGAGGAAGTAGAAGTTGAGGCCCCCTATCGTATCTTTCGCCACCGGTGGGGGATTGCCTCTCGAGCTGTTGGCAGAACTGGGGGGATCACAGAGCCGAGCCCTGGACAGTCCAGGTCCTCAGATATGGCTATCGGATCCCCTTCTTAGACCGGAAGCCTCCCCTGATGGGAGAGCCAGACAGTGTCTTTTCAGCCCCAGAACCTCAGTCACAAGGAGGCCCTAAGGCTAGAAGTTCAGGCACTGCTGGAGAAGGGAGCCCTCCAGCAGGTGGTAGACCACTACCCCGGGTTCTTCAGACGCCTCTTCCTGGTGGAGAAGTCTTCGGGGAGGTGGCAACCGGTCACAGATCTTTCGGTCCTCAATACTCACGTCCTAAAGACTCCCTTCAAGATGGAAACTCTACGCTCGGTGCTAGCGTCCATGAGAGGAGGGGATTTCATGATGTCCCTGGATCTCAGGAACGCCTACTTTTCAGATCCCGGTACACCTTTCCAGCAGGAAGTATCTGCGTATAAGGTGGGAGGGCCAGAGCTTGCAGTTCAAGTCAGTCTGCTTCGGGCTGGCAACCGCCCCACAAGTGCTCATGAAGGTGTTTCCCATGGTTTTGTCTTGGGCCCATAAGAGAGGCATATGCCTCCTCAGGTACCTGGATGACTGGCTACTCCTTTCCTCCTCAAAGGAGTACTTGGTTGAGCAGAGAGACGCCCTCCTGGCCTTTTGCAAGACCCTGGGAGTCGTTGTGAACTGGACCCCTCCACCAGGATGGTTTACCTGGGGATCGAGTTGGATTCGCAGAAGGGCCAAGCCTTCCCATCATAGGACAGACTGGCAATCCTCCAAAGGATCGCCTTCAACTTCCTGACCCACTCCCCGAGACCAGCAAAGGAGTGGCAAAGTCTCTTAGGCTACCTGGTCTCCCTGGAGAAACTAGTCCCCCATGGAAGACTGAGACTAAGGCCATTTACAATGGGACCTGAAAGCAGGATGGTCCCAAAAGGAGGAACCACTTCAGAAATCGGTGCCCATCAAGTCTGCAGTGAGGAAGGCCCTCGGTTGGTGGTTGGACCCTGTGAACTCTCATCGGGGTGTGCCCCTTGGGTCCGAGCTCCCGGAGATGCTCCTGTTCACGGACACGTCAAAGGAAGGGTGGGGGGGCGCACCTGAAGTCCCTCTCAGCGGGAGGGATATGGTCAGAGGAAGAGAGAGCCTTCCACATCAACAGGCTGGAACTCTTGGCGGTGCAGGAGCCCTGGAAGCATTCAAGGAGGTAGTAAAGGGACACACTGTGTCCCTGATGTGCGACAACGCCTCGGTGGTCAAGAAGCAGGGGGTCTGAGATCCCAGGATCTCTGCGGGTTGACGGAGGAGATCTTGAGCTGGGCCTAAGCCCTCGGAACCTCCTTGTCAGCAAGGTTCATTCCCAGAAAGAAGAATGCAATTGCCGACGGCCTCAGCAGACGGGGACAGGTGGTGGGATCCGAATGGCCCTACACCCCAAGGTAGCCAGAGAGCTGATCGGGAAGTGGGGGTCCCCATCCCTGGACCTGTTCGCAACAAGGCTAAACACGAAACTACCAATCTACTGCTCTCTGGTTCCCGATCCAGCTGCGTTCTCAGAGGATACATTCCAACACCAGTGGGATGGCCTGGACATATACACGTTCCCTCCCTTCTGAGTCCTCTGGCAGGTCCTCAACCATCTGAGAAAGGCAAAAGGTGCTGCTCTGACGTTGGTGACACCAAGGTGCCCCGACAGAGGGTGGTTCCCGGACCTTCTAGAGATGGCCTTGCAACCTCCTTGGGAACTGCCCCTCAGGCTGGACCTCTTGAAGCAGCCCCACTTCGAGAGGTTCCACGGGAACCTTTCGGCCCTCTCCCTTCACAGTGGGAGATTATCGAGCGGTTATTGAAACAGGAGTGGGTTCTCAGTGAGAGTGGCCTCTCATATGTACGATTACCTCAGGGAGTCCTCGGCAAACATCTACCAGGCAAAGTGGAAGGTTTTTAGAGCCTGGTGTAGGGAGAGGGGCCTGGAGCCCCTCCAAGCAAAGATCCCAGACATCACTGAGTTTTTGACCTACTTGAGGGTAGACAGACGCCTTTCAGTACCGGCGGTCAAAGGAGCCAGGGCCACACTAGGCCAGGTTTTCTCCCTGAAAGAAGTGGATCTGGGGAACTCTAAGCCCCTGTCGTTGCTCATAAGGAGCTTTGAACAGAAGTGCCGCCCTCGGCACCAGCTTGGTTCCCTGCTGGGATGTCACGAGAGTCTTGGATTCCCTGAGGCAGCATCCTTTTGAGCCACTAAGGACATTCTAGAGAGATCAGCCTCAAGACGGTATTCCTACTGGCTCTTACCTCCATGAAGAGGGTGGGAAAACTTCACGGTCTGTCGTACAAGGTTGCCCACACGAGGAGGTGAAAAGAACTCTCCTTCAGGTTCGTCCCCTCCTCCATAGCTAAGAATCAGAACCTCTCAGTCTCGGACCTCAGGTTCGTGGAGTTTTCCATACCTGCCCTCAAGAGGTCAGACCAGTCGAAGGATCTCCTCCTCTGTCCTGTGCATGCAGTATGGAAATACCTGGAGAGGATGGCTCGGTTCAGGCCAGACGTCACGAACCTCTTTGTTACCATGGAGTGAGAGAAGAAGGCAGCCTCCAAGAACACCATCTCTTTCTGGCCATCAGGAGGGCCTATGATAAGGGAGGCCTTCCCCCTCCATGACATCAGGGGGATCGGGGCTTCCCTTTCGTTCTCCAAGAACGTGGCTGTGGATCAGGTCCTGAGGGCAGGAGTCTGGAATAGGCAGTCGACATTCACCGTCCACTACTTGAAAGACTGCACGAGGAGGTCGCTAGACTCCTTTGAGATCGGCCCTGTGGTGGTGGCCCAACAACGGGCCTAGGACCCCTCTTCAACCCTCTCGGGTTGAATGAGTCGGTTGGTGTGTGTGTGTGTGTGTGTTTGTATGTGTTCCCCATACCCCTCTTGTCCTTGCCTTTATCCTCCCTGGGCTTTCGGAGTGCAGACAAAACTCCAGGATACTCAGGTAAGATACCCAAGAGTGCAGGTGGTGTTCAGTATAAACCCACTGTTTTACGTCATGGCCTGGTTATGCCCGCACCAGGCTTGTTTTAGGCCCTCCCCGGACCAACCCCAAGTCTCACTGAGCAGGGTTGAGTACCACGGGGCGCAGTTGCCCCCCTTCTGATCTACCACCTTTGGGCCGTCCTCCCCTAACCTTCACCCTCTTCCTAAGGAGTAAGTCTCCACTGTAATGTTCGAGGTAAGTATCCCGCATCGGAACAAATCACAAATTCTTGGTAATTTGCATTTTTCCTGGCGATACTTACCTCGAACCATAGAGGTATATTCCCTCCCGTCCAGCCACGCTGAAGCTAAGGGGAGCCAACCTCCGAGTTTGGTAGGAAGGACTGGCGTCAGGTCAGTAAGATCGCGTGGTCTTTGACCCCAAGGGCATAGGCCTGGCCTGTGTGCAGCGTATAACCACTTTTTTTCTGGTCGGACCTGGATCGACATCCAGGAATCTCCACTGTATTCAAGGTAAGTATCACTAGGAAAAATACAAAATTACCAAGAATTTGTGATTTCTTCCAAAATCCTGTCACTTGCGAGACCCACTTTTTGGTCAATTATTTGCAAAAAATCTGTTAATTTCTGGACCTTTTGCTAAATAACACTACCAACTCTCAAACCAAACAAAAAACTACAAACCAAACCAAAAACGTAACTTTCTTGTTGGAGGTAACAAGCAGACTGGTAACTTTACAACTGAGATCGAGTAAATCAAAATTACAAAGGTACATGGTAAGTACTAAATACTACATTCTCAAGGATTACATAATAAAAACATGTCTCTTGAACTGCGAATGAAGTTGGAATTTTACAAACTTACAATGGAAGAAAAATACTTAGTTTTCAAAAGGAAAGCGTCAATTTCACATAATGTAAATCAAAGCGGATTCTCCAGGCTTTCAATTTACAAGTCATATTCACACATGATCTATTTGGAACATGCATACCAATTATGCCATACACACACAAGTCAAATTCTAATGGTAAAATTAATGGTCAAAAAGTAAAGCTGAATTCTCATGAATTTCAAATGCAAATTCAATTCACCAGGCCTACAAAATTTTAATTCCAAGGATCTATAAATACAGTTTAATTCTCGAGACCTACTTATGAAAATCAAATCTAAAGGTCTCAAAGTAGCTGAACTTGCATGGCCAACATATACTTTAAGCACAATGAAATTAGGAACACTAATGGCAAAGCAGCCAGGGCCAAGGCCGACCAGCTGAATGAACAGTATTCTGTGAATACGTGGTCACTTGTGAATAATCGGTTTAAGTCAACTTTTGGCCACAGTTCACTGAAATCTCTTCAAAACGGATTAATTAAGAGTTGTGTACACAAGGTAGGTAGGACAAATAGATACTGACGAATTTATGCCTAAAAGTTAAGGGGAAAATTCTCAAACAGGAACAATAACACCGATTCACTCAGAGTGGGTATCACAATTTCTGCAGAGGAAGACAGGGTAGGGTGTAAAGTGTAAAACTCAATAGGTGGTCAACACGACGACGGCCAAATGCCAAGTACAAAATTAAAATAGTCGCACTTCAAATGAAACTACATTATGCATCAAACCACAGTATCATAATACAGCCATTAACTATACGCTGATCCTTTAAATTAGCATGTCATAAAATAAAATGTTGGCTTGGGCATTACTCAAGTTTATACTAGAATAAAGAATTTAGGCCAAAGGCCAACCGCTTGGACCTATGAGGTCATACAGCGCTGAAAGAGAAATTGACCGTAAACAGGTTTGAAAGGTGTAACAGGAGGAAAACCTCAAAGCAGTTGCACTATGAAACAATTGTTAGGAGAGGGTAGAAAGTAAGAAAAAAAAGAGAACACGAACGGAGGTACAGTAAAAGGCATGAAAGAGGTTGCAGCTAGGGGCCGAAGGGACACTGCAAAGAACCTTCTTGAGTAATGCCTACATTGTACCACATGAGGTGCACTGACGGCACTACCACCCTACAGGGATTACTACTCAAAAGCATTACTGACACCCATTGTATCTCATGCACGGAAATCGAGTCCCTTGAAGTTCTCTTAATATCACTCTAGTTGTAGGCAATGAAATTTATTCCCTATTTTACCAAACCCGTGTCCTCCACCCAAGCCACCCCACCTCTCTCTCTCTCTCTCTCTCTCTCTCTCTCTCTCTCTCTCTCTCTCTCTCTCTCTCTGAGCAAACTTTCCATACCTTTTACCTTCATGGCAAAAAATGTCAAAAAACAAACACATTTTCCTTCTATTTCCACCTTTTACCAGACGAACCTACCCCTTCCAACCGTGCTAAGCCCACGCCATGCAATTGCTCCCTCACTCTCCTACCTTCTCCCCCCAAAAACAACGAGTAACAGAGCCCGTAAAAGGAAAGCTTTAAACACCAACTGGCGACATCAAGAAGAAGATCTAATAAGGCAGCAAGACACTAATTCCCCCCTCATCGCTGTCCCACGTATCAAAGACCAAACATGGTAGGAGGAACTGCTCTTCCATGACTTCATAATTGAAGGGTGGGAGTCTGGGGACACGACACGACACGACACAGCAGACATACATAAACACACGTACATACAAACTTCAGTTAAGAACATTCACATCGGTAAACACGCCTATGCCTAGATCTCAAGTGACGTGGTTTTACTTCGAACGAGTGAACAATACTTTTTCTTTTAGAACCACTAAAAATATACGCCATAATACTAATAGAGTTTAAATAATTGAATTATACTTTACCTCTGACCCCCGTAAGGATAGATACCTAGGAGAAAAATCCTGTAAGGTACCATTAAATATTACTAAAATCTTATACTGTAACGTTTCTCGACATATTCTGCGTATCCGATAGATTGGTGGCGCTGTGATGTTGATGCATCAACAGAAAACCAAACTGATGAAGAATTCCCGTGGCTGTAATGTGCTACAAAGTAGTATTGGGTGAATTTCTGATATATGTCTAGAATCTAGATTAAACTGCCTCACACTTACATCGTAATTCTTATGAAATCGTAATTTTCATGAAGCACAACATTTTTATATCATATTCATAATGAATTCTAAAGAAATAAATACAAAATCATGGAGGCATCAAAGACATTAATCCAGCAAAAAAAATATTTTCAAACGTTAAAGAGTAAATTTCATTGAAGCACAAATTTTACAAGTAGTTAATTGTCCAATAATAATAAAGACGGAATTTCCCAAAACCACCTGTGACTTAATAACACAAGATAAAAGTATCTGTCGTCTCCACGGAGCTAAATCCATAAAAAACAGGTTAAAAAAATGCGTCGATAATTCTTAGAGGCGATCAATCTTCTGTACACCGTATAATGCTGTATGAAACTCTCAGCAAGTCGTGGTGGCCAAACGCACGATGATGGCTAAATTTAGCCTTAAATAAAATAAAGCCTACTGAGGTTAGAGGGCTGCAATTTTGAATGCTTGATGATTGGAGGGTGGATGATCAACAGACTAATTTTCAGCCCTCTAGCCTCAGCAGTTTTTAAGAACTGAGGGTGGACTTGGAAAGTGCGGACGTACAGACGAAGCCATCTCCAAAGCTTTCTTTTACAGAAAACTAAAAAGGAGTAAAGAAGTCAGTCAAACTGAAAGAGTTTGTTGTTCACAGTGTGCATGCTTAATTATTAAATAAAGCGTTTTATCTTGTCAGTATTTCCAACATTTCACAAAACCTAACACTGAAACAAACGATCTGGTGCCCAATTATTCTCGAAATTCTTAAAAGAATACAAACCATGACAAATGTTTGTTACCAAACCCTGGCATTCCAAGAAACTTACTGTAAGTTTTAAGGCCTTTTCCAGAAACAGCTTATTTTACAGTTTTCAATTTCAGCATAGAGCGTTTCAGATAAACGAAATTAACGATATACCCCGCCATTTCCAAAGGACTGCATATGTACTTTTTGCAACAATCACTGGCTAATCCATTGTCCTGACATTGCTCGAGGAGAATGCTGAAAATTGATTTTCATGGCCTCATGTAAATACTGTGCATCTGATCACTTGCTTTCCTACAGTCAATATGGTCAAGTAAAAAACTGAATGTTTATGATAGCCTCTTTGATCTAATACAATGATTTACAGTCCATAATTGGTCAAAGTGATTTTGCTGGTTGTTTAGGTGCCAAAGCCTAAAAATCTCTTCACAGTCAGTTTTGTAAGCTACTGGCAGGCAAGACAGAGTGGTGTGTGTTGTTGTTACTGCCTGTGAACCTATTATATACCTTTCTTGTAGGATGTTCCACGGGGCAGAGTTTTCGGAGTTTTGTTCTTTCAACCAGCCAAATGAGAGTTGGTCCAGAAATGAAAATATGAAGATATAGAGGAGATTGTAATCGTCCAGTTCTTGTTGCATATTCACCCTTTCCTAAAATTAAAGTGAAGTTCCTGTTATCTTTTTATTATGTCCCTTCTCCTTCACACAGACTGAAAAACTGCATTATGGTACCATTTAAGAGAATAATTAGAGTATAACTTCAGCTCAGACCTTCGTCGGGATAGTAACATCACCACTCAAGTTACTGTTCAAAATCGTTAGTCATTCATAGTAATTTATCTCGTCTGCAAATACTGTGTACTATCTAATACTTCGATGGTACAATGTCTGAGGGATTGTTATAAGATGTACTTAGTAAGGCGAAATACACCTGTACTAAGGTAAAAGCAGCTTTTATTAATTAGCTGAGCTTTAACTGAGCTTATTCTACGATTTCCATTTCACTATCTTGTTACCAACTTCTAAATTCTCTTTTTCATAACACTTATAAAACCTAACTTCGACTGACTTACAAATTTTGTTTTTCTCGGCACTTTCGAAAGACACGTAACAACAACAATTAACAAGGCATTGTTAATAAGGCTTCCTATACCTGCAGATATAATGGCAACATACGCTTCAAGAACTTTGTTCGATCCTCTCTGGAACACTTTTCCGTTTTTCTTTTCATAAGTCTTTTCTAATCGATGCATCAACTATAGCGGCACTGCACTAACGTCGGTGGTAACCGAATATATTTATTATGCTCATTCTCCATTAACTAGAGAAAAAACTGATGAAAATCTAGATGAACAACACAGTAATAGAAAAGGCTGGAGTTGATAAGACCTATTTTAGCGTTAGGACATTTAACAACAATGTAAGAAAATTTAAAGATCCTCTTCTGATGGCTTCCAAGGAATTTGACAGCATTCAAAAACCAATACTATGGAAGGTCTTACATAACTAAGCATCCACGTTATATATATAAAGCTAACTAAAATAATCCAAATACCAAAGTAGATACAATATTATGTTGACAGGGTCCTGTAAGATGATTTTCAGTAAATTGTGGGGTGTGCCAGAAGGGAATGCTACTTCACCATAGCTGTTTTCCTTCTCATAGATTCTAGAATGAAAAGACGTTTGGGATGGAAAAGATGGTTTAGATGGGAGTATCGATTAACTCGACAGACTTAGAATAAGCAGATGATGTTATCTTAAATTAGAAGTTTTGAAAAGGTTGGGCACTAAATTTCATCGCATATCTCGAGAGACGTGACTCAAAGCAAATTTAAGAAAAGCAGTAATGACGCCAGATCATGCACTAGATGAAATAGCACTAGATTCAGACAGGGGACAGGATTTGTGAGGTTAAAATCTTTCACGTTCTGCAGAGTTGAAACTTAGCAAAAGAATGCAAGCCAAATAAACCAAGGGCAGGCTGAGTACAATTTGTACATCAAACATTTTGATGTTCCATATGAAAGTAAGAATACACTTTAATCTACTACAATCTGTATTGCAATACAGACATGAAGCGTTGCATGCCAATGAAAAATTATCTAAAAGATCTTGCAAATTTCAGAATAAAGCTAGAGTCGGAAATGATACCATAAGGGAAATTATGGTAGCTTCATAAGTAGTTAACAAGATTAAAGGCAGGTAAAGATAGCTTGGAATTAAAATTTGCACAATCCCACTACGGAAGAGAAATGTCATATGTGTCAACAGGGCTTCTGTAAGCGCCAGAAGTGTGGAAAATGACCCGCACCTACTACTAGGACAAGACCTCTCAAAGATTTATTTAGAATATAAGAAACAGATTCATATGTAGCGTGTTCAGCTTCCGGGCTGAACACGCAAACCCGGATCATTGTAACGTAAGGAATTATTCTAAAAGTTGCAAAACTTACACTGAAAACAAAAGGTTAAAATCACTGGGAAAACACCCAACGTATTGAATGAAGTAACGATTTTAGAATCTCTTCTGATCAAACTACTGCGCGCACTAAATGGACTCAAATGGCACTACCCATTTTCTTGTCTTGACTTTTTCATTTTCTCTTTGGTCCACTTGCGTGTCTCTGATTCTAACAGAGTTGGTCCAAATTAGTGTTAAATTTTGTGAATTTTGGTGTATTTTGATTTTATAAATAGAATATTTTTAGGTATATTCAAATCTCATATTTCTTTTTTTCCAGATTCCTTAATGTAATCAGGAGAAAGTTATGAAACGTTGGGAATAAGTATGATTGTGAGATATGGATCTTAAATGCCTATCACCATATGATATATGATGATATGATATATATATGATATGATATGATATGATAGATTAATATATACATATATACATATATATATATAATATATATATATTAGATATATATATATATATCATATTATATCTCACCATATGCTATGATATATATATACATATGTATACATATATATATATATATATATATATATCTATATATATATATACCACCATACACATATATATACATACCACCATATGCTATGATATATATATATATATATATATATATATATATATATATATATATATATATATATATAATCTCGAGTATAAAAAGCCCATTAAAACACTCCCGTCTAAAGCTCCAGTGTTTTTAATGGGTAAATTAGATATATTAGATATATAATATAGATATATATATATATATATATATATATATATATATATATATATATATATATATATATATTGGTTAACCAGTAGTTGGTATATGAAATTTGGGTGCAGAAACATCACACAAAGTGGAGGCGGGATGGAAAAATTCGAGACCTATGTCAGGCGTCTTGTATAACCGTAAAATAAACAAAGAAAAGATAGGCATAGAGGAAAAAATAAACAAAGGAAGAGTGTATAGGACAGTAGTAAGACATTCAATGATACAATTGGAGCTGAAACATGGCCAGTAAAGCAGGCATAATAGAAAACAAGTAAAAAAAAAATGCGCCGAATCAAGTTACCTATACAGCATTGTTAGAAACTCTCAGCAGCGGCTCATGAAATATTCTGCCACGGCCCGACGGTGGCCTGTGTTGTTGGCACCTAGAGCGATGTTAAACACATGATCATGGCTCATTTTAACCTTAAATAAAATAAAAGCTACTGAGGATGGAGACCTGCAATTTGCTATGTTTGATGACTGGAGGGTGGATGATCAACACACCAATTTGCAGCCCTCTAGCCTCAGTAGTTTTCAAGAGGGCGGACAGAAAAAATGTGGACGAACAGACAAATCTCAATCATTTTCTTTTACAGAAAACTAAAAATTTGATGTGGTAGAGATTAAAATACTCAAATGGATGAGTGGAGTGACGAAACTATAGGATCAAGAATGGAAGAATAAGGGGAACTACCAAAGTGGCCCAACTATCAAAGAGGGTCCAGGAAAGAAGACTGCAGTGGTATGGCCATGTGATGAGAAGGGAAGAGACATAACTGAGAAAAGTGATGTAGTTGGAGGTGACGGTTGGGAGAACAAGAAGAAGGCCGAAGCAAAGGTGGATGGATGTTGTTAAAGAAGATGCAGAGGAGTTACTTACACCCAAAGACGACGATCTTATGAAAAGATTGCCTACCCAGCCTGGAATTGAACCTTTGCTTTTCAGTTCGTTCAAGATGACACCGACTCATTGGAATGGAACGGAATATGAAACTGACACGAAGCCAAGCACTGGCACCCATAGGGTCATTCAGCACTATGATGAGAATGAACGAAAATGAAAATGACACAAATAATGAGTTTAAAATAGATATTCTAAAGATTGATATTTAAAAAAGTAAAATCGACTAGAATGAATTAATAATGAAATTAAAACTGCCATAGACAAGATAAAAACAGGACATACCTACAAAAAATGATAGGATATTTTCATACAACCCAGAAGCCTTTAAAAAATTTATATCTGGGCCAACACCAATGTGTGTCCTAAATTCCAGTCATGGTATTTACCATCTAGCTGCATCCAACTTTCACCACCAAAGTTGGTGCAGTGAACCAGAATCTGCTCAACTGTCAAAGGGCTTTCACAGTTAATACAAACTGTAGAACTACTACCATCCACAAGAAAACTGTCAGTTGGCAGTGATCAATCCTCAGCCTTGTTAGAATAACTTCAGTCCTCCTGTCGATTTGATAGGATGATTGCCAAAATCCTATTTGAGGTTTATTAGTTTTTAACTCAGTATTAGCAAGAAGGGGAGATAACCTCCTCTCCTGCCACTTCTTTAGTGACATTTATATCTAACTGAATGTCTCCTTGCGTACAGGCATTTTTTGCTTCTCTGTCTGCTTCATCATACTCTGGGATCCCAGCATGACCAGGAACACAGGGAAAACATAGTTTTATCTCTCAAACTGGTAGGCATGTGAGAAAATCAAACTGCAACTTCTAAGCAGATTCTCATTCACATCCAAGACCTGTTCTGTTGTGTTCCAACCGAGCAGAGGTTAAAAACTTTCAGAGGGCAGACTTGCACTTGATATGACTCGTGATCGCGTTTCCCAATGTGAAAATAATCATTTATGTACTGCATTTGGTATCTTTGAGCAAACTGCAATGATTGCAGACAAACATATGATATTCAGTTTCAAGCAAACACGAGTTCATCCACATTATCTCGACTTCATTCAAGCTTGGTGAAGCAACTGGCTAGGTTGTTTAATACTTTTATTGCTGAAAACACTATCATTCCCAGGAGAGTATTTCTTTTCCTGCCACTATAGAACTGAAATTGGAACATATAATTTAGGCCAAAGGCCAAGCACTGGGAGCGATGAGGTCATTCAGCACTGAAACGTAAACCGAGAGTAAAAAGGTTTTAAAAGTATTTATCAGAAGGAAAACTTGGCAGGTGCACTATGAAACAGCTGTTAGGCTTGGGTAAAGAGTGAAATGGAAGGAAGATAATGTGAACAGAAGTGAACGGAGGTACAGTAAAAGGAATCAAAGGGGTTGCACAGTTAGGTTTTTTTTTTATTTGATTTGATTTATATAGGTTTTAGGCATTATGCCCAGCACTGGGGCAACGGAGGCTATTCAGCGCTGACTCGGAAATTGACAGTGAAAAGGTTTGAAAGGTGTAACAGGAAGAAAACCTCAAAGCAGTTGTACTATAAATCAATTGTTAGGAAAGGTTGGAAAGTAAGATGGAAGAAAGAGATTATGAACGGGGGTGCAGTATAAGGAATGAAAGTAGTTGCAGCTAGGAGCCGAAAGGACGCTGCAAAGAACCTTAAGTAATGCCTACATTGCACCGAATGAGGTGCACTAACGGCACTAACCCCCTACGGAGGCACAGCTAGGGGACGAAGGGACGATGCCGGGAACCTTGAGGTGTACTGATGGAACTACCCCTTTAGGGAACTGCCACTTTGGACTTCTCTATTACTCTGTTTAATTTAAACATACTAATTTGTCCCTATACTAAATATGGAGCATTAAGGTATAATACATGTTACGGATACCTACTTCTAGAGTTATGTTCACTGTTAAAACTTGGGTGCAAGTTTTAAGAGGGAAATGACAGGGCGACTCCTTAGTCCTTACACTTAATATTAGTCTCCACACTAACATTCACTAAAAGATAATTGGTAAAATAAAGTACAGTGTGGTCTGTCCCAAACGATTTTGACTACAATAATTTCCCTTTCGAACCTGCTTTCACCCTTCCAAACACTGTCCATCCTTTACTGTTCAAATCCTATGCTTTCTGTACTTAACTGCACTAATATGCCAAACACAATGAAGTTATAATAGTAAAGAAGCAACTGCTGAGATTTTTGAGAAACGAAGGATTCAACTTCACTTATTAACATGTCACAGCTGATGACTGGAGAGATGAAATCACAATGAAAGGTAGAAATACTGATCGCAAAATAATCCCATACTTGTATTTATTATCATAAGCAATAAATGTCTTCGGGGGAAAATACAGACAAGATGGCCAAGCTGTATTGTTTGTTTGTTTGTAAGGTGTTTTTACGTTGCATGGAACCAGTGGTTATTCAGCAACGGGACCAACGGCTTTACGTGACCTCCGAACCACGTCGAGTGAGCTTCTATCACCTGAAATACACATCTCTAACCCCTCAGTGGAATGCTCGAGAATCGAACTCGCGGCACCGAGATGGCAGGCCAAGACCATACCAATCACGCCACTGAGGCGCCCTTTATCAGTATTACCATTTCCGACCCATCCTGGAAAAGATTTTCAAACCGTTTGTTAAGTTTTCTCTTCTTGAGGAGAAAGCGATGCGCCCATTTTAACACACCTGGGTCCACTTTACCCCATGGTGGTGGGTGCTCTGTGCTCATTTTGGATGAAACTGATCTAGCGGTTCTGGAGAAATCGAAAAATTGAAGTTTCTGCTGGGTAAACTTTGATCTGGAAAGGTCACTTTAGCTTTCAGCGGAGGCAATGGGATGAGAATTTGACCTATTATAGGTTACCAGTAATCTTCTCTCACCTGACCACTGTCAGGGGAGACAGCTTTCAAGTCATCCTATAAAAAGGAAAACATATTTTCCATTTACTCTAAACAGGAGAAATAATGACAGTTAAGAATTCTTCATATGACCTCTGTGCTGAATCTAGCAATATATCAGAAAGAGAAGAAACTAAAATACGAGAGAGAGAGAGAGAGAGAGACTCGTATGTGATACATGTACCAAATTTATAAACGAAGTAGAACTTTTATTAATTTTTTATGAGAGAGAGAGAGAGAGAGAGAGAGAGAGAGAGAGAGAGAGAGAGAGAGAGAGAGAGAGAGAGAATTCTTTTTGTTACCCAGAGAGAGCGTGAAAGGAAGTAGGGACCAGGAAGACTTACATGAACAGATCTAAAAAAGAATAAGCAAAATTTCGAATTTTTTCCTCTAAGCCAGAGAGAGAGAGAGAGAGAGAGAGAGAGAGAGAGAGAGAGAGAGAGAGAGAGAGAGAGAGAGAGAGAGAGAGCTATAGAACTGTAAAAATTCTTTTAATTTCAGACATCCATCGCATACCAACTAGTGACAACCCGCTCATAAGATTCAAATCATAATGATTAGGCAGCAATTTCCAATGACAAAAACCAAAGTATTATCACATGGCATTCCAAGCCTTACAAGCAACAAGCCCTCGCCGTTACCCTTCCCCCCCTACCCACATAGCACACCTATGTTTTGCTAAAGCGCCGCGCACGTACATACACACACACACACACACAGACATACAATCGCCCCAGGAGGGTTGCAAGACAGTGCAGTAAGGTTCCATAATTTCTTGAAAAAAGAATATATTTAGATAGTTTGGGTGTGAAGTTTCGGAGCGATTGAATTATAGCGGCAATTGAAGTCTCATATTTCAGCTATACAATCTTGGGTGTGCGTGCTGTGCAGCCATACCTACTTGTGTGCATGTATTATATGTTTACTGCAAGAGCCTGCTTGTTTGATTAGTTATGAGAGACAGAGAGTGAGTGTGTTTGACACAAGACACATGCACACACATATATACATATATATGTGTAAATAAATTCTTCTGTTAAAACAGGATACGTCTCCAGTATAAAAGGCCCATTAAAACACTGGTTTAAAGCTACATTGGCGAAATATATAACGGGAGATATACCCTTAGGTGTGGTGCCTGCGATCACCGCTAAACCGACATTGGTTCTGTTGAATTGTTTTAATCCGCTTCATCGTTGCCCTAAGGAAGATATTGTCTATATGGTCAGAGTTCCAGGCTCCATTGGAAAGGCTGATCCTATCATCTTGTTTTATCCGTGAAGATTCTACCATCTGACATTTGTGCTGACAGCTGCTCTTGTATGAGAACTACCAGGGATTGGCTAAAGCGTTCCAGCTCATACAAAAATGGAACCAAAATCTTTTAGCTGCAGAGGCGAGTATCCTCACACTTCAGTTAGTCTTTGTTATGTTTATTCTTAACTGGACAATTAAGGGAAGCTTTGTAATGTGGAAATAATGGAGAGCAAGTTATTCGTCAAAATAGTTTGCCGTTTGAAAGGAGAGAAAGATCTAGGATGTTCTGGATGGAAATAATGAAGTAAGTAATATATTGTCTTCATAAAAAAGATGTGAGGGTTGTGCAAAATACAGGTAAGTGGTGTAGTGAGTGTAGGGGGTTAAAACAATGTTGATATGCTTTCTGTACAAGTGTACTTACATCGATGGAGTTTTTTTAAACAAAAGGAATTTATATATGATTCAGCAATATATAGGTGAATTAGTGACAGTTGTTTCACTTTTTCTGAAGCCACCCTTAATGGGAGGAAACACTATACATTATACAAAATTATTTATGCAATTTAAGGTAACGAACTAAGATAAAACGGACATGATCATCCAGCTTTCAAGAGAAATTTAATTTTACCTCAACCTTGCCATAAACACTCCTGTTAAATTTAGCTCCTACAGACAACCGAAATCAACCTATCTGCAGCATGACAGCCGTGGTATGTCATTTTAGCACTAACGGAACATGACTGGTAAAACTGTTCTGTTACAACAGAATTCCATCTAATAGAAGGAGCCCATAGAAGGAGCCCATAAAAACGCCAAAATACAGAAAGAAAGCACTATTTCAGAGACTGCTGTCTCTCGCTTCAGGTAAGTAAAGAACATATTATGACATCCTATGCCCTATGCACAAGAAAATAATGTTCAAGTCCCCAGTCTACTTAAGCCTCCAAATTACATGAGCAAAAGTAGAAGAGGTTCAAGGTAAAGCTGAATAAATATACAATTTAGACAAAAGGAAATTGGCAGTACAAAAGGTTTGGAATGCCTCGCAGTTGCACTATGAAAAAAATCATAGGGAGGGTGGATGGCAAGGTAGAAGAAAGAGAATATGAATGGAGGTACAGTAAAAGGAATGAAAGAAGTTGCATCGCTTGAGGTGTGCACTGACGGTACTAACTCCCTATGAGGAAGATGAGGTAAGGCTGTAACAGGCTCAGTGTCTTGGGTTCGAGGAAGTGCTAAGGAGTTGCAATAAAAAAAAAAAATCTGTAAATTAATCTACTGATAGAAAATATTACGAACCGTTCTCAGAATATGATCCACAGTAATAAACACTTTTAAAAGGCTAGAGACAATTTAACAGGCTTATAGAATGTCCAGCAAAGGGGCAAGCCACTTGCAAAAAACCATTCCTGTGGAATTATTATCTCACTGCGGAAGTGCAAATAAGTAATTTATTTTCACTTTGTGGAAGTGCAACAACAACTAAATAATCTATTTTCACTTTGTGGAAGTGCAACAACAACTAAATAATCTATTTTCACTTTGTGGAAGTGCAACAACAACTAAATAATCTATTTTCACTTTGTGGAAGTGCAACAACAATTAACTAATCTATTTCACTTTGTGGAAGTGTAACAACAACTAACTCATCAATTGTCACTTTGTGGAAGTGCAACAACTATTAATTAATCTATTTTCACTTTGTGGAAGTGCAGCAACCACTAACTCATCAATTATCATTTTGTGGAAGTGCAACAACAACTAATTAATCTATTTTCACTTTGTGGAAGTGCAGCAACAACTAACTCATCAATTATCACTTTGTGGAAGTGCAACAACAACTAATTAATCTATTTTCACTTTGTGGAAGTGCAACAAGAACTAATCAATTTTCACTTTATGAAAGTCCAGCAACAACTAATTTAGATAATTTTATTACAAAGGCAAAAGTTAAGAAGTTCGGCGATCAATTAAATAATATACCATTGAGTAATCCATCACCAAAGGACCACAAAAAATTAGAACTGAAAGAACGGAAGAACTACATTCACATTTCCTACGCTGCCCTAATTCCTTTTAAATGGGGATATAAACACGAAGCTAATCACAATTCCTCATCGGAATAGTACCACAAAATTGTGATAGCTAAAAGAAAGTTACAGTACTTCCTTTTGCGTGGGAATTACAACTTTATTAATGCGAATTTTAAGATTATGTGTAAAAATTAAAATAAAGGAAGAATAGCATATATATATCCAAAGAACGTAAGAACATAAGTTCATAGAACGCTATGGTACTTCCTTTAAAATCGGATGTTAAATACTACGTGTGACTACATAAAAACAAATGGTTCTTTATCAAGAGTACTGAAATGTAAACTTCAAAATAACAGAGGAACAGCATACCGATATCTAGAGGTGCTATGTATAACCTTTCCTACAAACTTAAAACGTTAAATAAAATCAGCATAAAATCCCTTTTCAACAGTACCACACAATTGTGTAAATTATAAAAACGTGTGTAACTGTAAGTGCCTATACACAAAATACATTTGTATATATGGTACATCGAATTCACAATGCCTTTGGAAAAGTGGTTCTTAACCTGGGGTACCTGTACCCTCAAGGGGTACGGAACCTTAAGCTGGGGGTACGAGACATGATAGCCAGTGCAATGGTACCGTATATTTACTGTATATTTTCATGTTTGAATTGTATTTATATTGGATGGAGGGTACGAAAAAAGTTTCTGAGATACCAAGGGGTAAGAGCACTGAAAAAGGTTAAGAACCACTGCTTTAGAATAACTAGTTCCAAAAAGGAATAATATAATTCTCTTAGGGTCAATATTTTTCTCACAGTATATTGAATGAATATATATATATATATATATATATATATATATATATATATATATATACATATATATACATACATACATATATACATATATATATATATATATATATATATATATATATATATATATATATATAACCACAAATATGCAGTCAGCCATGCTAAGCGCTAAAACCTTCCATGATATCCGACGGGCAAGTAGCGAGCAATATTTTCCTCTAAAAGAGCACATGGAACGACATAAGCGAAAAAGATACCAAGGTATTATACTATTAAGACCTCAGCCTTCTCCTCCTCCTCCTCCACCTCCTCCTATTACCCCTCCAGTCCCGGCAGTCAGTTCCCAATAAATCCGTCAGATAAAAAAAAAAATATATTTACGAGACAAAATCTAGAGAAAAATTTCAGGTTTTCAACTTTTTTATTTATTGATAGACTGCCAAACAAGTTCGAACTTTTGTCTTTTTTTTTTCTTATTCTTCTTAGTAAAAAGGACTGAGATATATGAAGGCAAAATGTTTCTGTTAAATATCTTCTAGTGAATTATGCTCTTCCGAGCCAAAATGCGTGTCAGTCTTCCTCTATTTATGTCTTGATTGAATTTGTGGGTATGTGCGTGAATGCATGTGTGCGTATGCGCGCATATATATATATATATATATATATATATATATATATATATATATATATAATATATATATATATATAATTGACTGGTAAAAATTTTCTGTAACAACAGAATTCCACCTAATAAAAGGAGCCCATAAAAACACCAAAATATAGAGAGAAAAGTACTATATTTCAGAGACTGCTGTCTCCCTCTTCAGGTAGATGAATGAGAAAAGTTTACAGAAAAGGTGGTATTTATACCAAGAGGTCCATCCACAGGCAAGCCAATTTAGGTCACCCCCGCTGATAATCTTCCTTTAATCTTCTTAAGTGTTGGTTGAATGAAAACCTTGTTAATCGTATCTGAAATCCATGCTCCTTTTGAGATGTTCATTAGATATTTATAATTATGTAATGTGTATATATATAATGCAGGTTTATCATCCGAGGGAAAATTAAGCAAAGTATATATATGAATTCCGATCGGTTTCGTCTTCAATACTGGGATACGAAACAAGCAGGCTGGAACAATTGGAGAGCTCCCTCTGGAGCCCTTTTTTGACCAAAGGGTGCCACTAAGGCTAAAGGGAAAGCTTCATACGGCAGTGGTAAGACCAACTATGCTGTAGGGTACAGAAAATGCAAATATGATAAAGAGAGAGGAGAAGAAACTGGACGCACCAGAGATTAGAAAGTTAAGACGGATGTCTGGTGCAAAGAGAGAGGATAGGATTAGGCGTGAGTATATAAGAGGGTCTAAAAAGCGGTTGAAATGTCACAGAAAAGTGCAGAGTGGGAGACTGAGGTGGTATGGACACCTCCTGAGAAGGGAGGAAGACCATTTTGGAAGGCATGAAACGGAGGTGGAAGTGCAGGGTATAAGAAGACGAGGAAGACCAAGAAAGTGATGGAGAGATCGTGTACGCTAAGACTCGAGGGAGGAGGGACCTGACGGAACAACAAGCACACCACAGAGATATACGGAGGTGGCTCATCCAAAAGGGTGACCCTTGCCTAGAAACGGATCTTAGCTGAGAAGTGGTAGCGATGGAAATTTACGACCAAACATACCCACGACTGGAACTATTCACTCCTGATTAAGCAGTAAAAAAAAAAAAAAAAAAAAAAAAAAAAAAAAAAAAAAAAAAAAAAAAAAAAAAAAAAAAATTGGTATGAAGTCACCAGCATCTGAAATCAGTGCTTCATTTACGAATCTTGTTTCCGAGCGCAGGTGGAATCACGCCTTTACTACATAGGCTCACATACTCTGACTAGAATTGGAATATACTTTAGCCATAGGCCAACCACAGGGATATATGAGGTCATTCAGCGCTGAAACGGAAATTTAGGGTAAAAGGAGGTTTGAAAGTTGTAACAGGACGAAAAAATCTTGCAGTTGCATTATGAATCAACTGTTAGGAGAGGGTGGAAAGTAAGATGAACGGAGGTACAGTAAAAGGCATGAAAGGGGTTGCAACTAGCGACCGAAGGGACACTCCTAAGAGCCTTAAGTAATGCCTTGAGGTGCACTGATGCATTAACCCTCTACAGAGTTTCTACCTTACTTAAAATCTAAATATTTGACATTTTCCTTGAATTCATGCTTCAGGTACATCCGCTCCTGGGCTGTCATTCAATCGCAAAGAGAAGTCTTCTTTTTACTCAACCGAATTAAATGGTATTTCATGACAGAATAATAATGGAACAAACTATCTTCTTAACCCTTGTCCAGCAGACGGCGTGACTGCTTTCGCTAACCAGCATATCTCAATACAGTGTTTAAAATGCCCCTTTCTTTGTACAAAGATATACTAGTAAGACTACTATTAAATTTGTCCCATGACTTACATGGGACTTGAGAAGTCTTGTTAAGTGGTTCAATTCATTGTACCACTGCTCTTAAATGCCACAATCACTCCCCAGTTCTTCAAGAGACTGGGAATATCTTCGAAATTGTAAATATAGATGGTAGCACCAGCAGTTTTTTTTTTTTTTTCAAGTTTCACTGTTGTCAAAAAGTACATTAAAAAAAATAAAAATTAAAAAGAAAACTAATTCCCGGTCTAAATGTACTAATACAAAATCTGGGTATTTTAATTTACCGCCTGTATTTTTAATTACATTATTAAATCATTAATATATTTAAGGCTACAAATTTGTAATACCACAAGGAAGTGAAACTTACTTCTTTATTACTTGGCCAAGATAACAATGGACAGGCAAAATTATTGGCAGGTTTTCTGCATAAAGTATATTTATACCCTCTTGCTACTACTACTACTACTACTACTACTACTACTACTACTACTACTACTACTACTACTACTACTGCAATCTTTGGCAATCTCAAAAGTAGGAGGCTAACGTCTTTTTCTATTTCTATAATAAATTTGACTGGTGTGACCAAACCATTTAATTTACCAAAGTAAGTGTTTACATTTTTGTTCCCTGGCTAAATACGCGTCGTCATTATATGAACCACAATAGTACACTGCTTAGAATGATTTTATTCCAATACACTTCATCGCGTTACATTAGCATCAAACTGTTTGGAATGTTTTCGTTACAAAATATTACAATATGTTATCATATCTTTTCATTGCTTGGAAATGATTTAGTTAAATATACTGCATTAAAAAAAAATCCATATACAAATATATATATATATATAAAAAAAAAAAAAAAAAGTTGCCCAGAGCAATACCAAAATTCTGCGCGT
>NC_087200.1:196723385-196935885 GCF_015104395.2 Macrobrachium nipponense | reverse complement strand
AGAGAGAAATTAATTTTTCTCATTTAAATCGCCTGCAAAAACTTTTTAAATAATAGGGAATTTTGAACTTACGTTCAAAAATAACAGTAATTTCAATAACTATATATATTATCTATATATATATATATATATAATATATATATATATATATATATATATATATAGATATATATATTAAAACCACGCAAAACTCATGTTCTACCAAAATACAAGTTTATTTCAAACTTAACATGAAAATTAGAAAGAATATTCATATTACATTTGAAGAATTGATTTCTCATTCGTGTACATAGGCAACAAGGGTGTTTTAAACACAATTGGCAAAAGGGATATGGTGTATTAAAAACCATTTCAAAAATAGCCAAAATTCCCAAAAATATTGTATATATTTCAATTTAAATAACGCTATATATATATATATTATATATATATATATATATATATATATATATATATATATATATAAAAGCTTAAATAAGAAAAATCGCACCGGTTATATAACAAAAAATATAATCAGTCATGTAATATTTTGTTTTCGTCATATCAAATGTAAAAGAAACTTATCTAAATATCTCTTACATTGTGAGTAAACACAAATCCTGTTTATTCTTCAACGGCAATTACAAACTTCAAAGAGGAAGGACACAGAGAGCCAGACAGGTTGACTGACTTACAAGAGAGGCTCATAATATACATTGCACTGTCAAGAAAATACAGATTTATTTTGAAATCTTCTCTATGGAATAAAATCAGAAAAATTCGACTACAATTACAGCAAGAGAGCACTCAATCGCATACATAACGCGGAACACGATAACGAAACAAGCAAACAACAGAAAGAGCTTCCAAGGCAAACAAGCAAACTGCCCCCCACACCAACGCCTCTTGCAAATAAATAACTCGAAAATAGAGAGAAAAAAGCAAGAATCAATTCCTATTGTCCATATTCACTTTGTCACATATAATAAACTATCAATTTGCCGTAATATAATGTGATAATCTGAGCGGTCGCCTCTTGCCATATGTGGTACGAAGCTTTTTTTTTCTTTTTTTTTTTTTTTTTGTCTGAGACCGTAGGTACCTTTCTTTCATATTAGCATGAAAGCTTGCGTGCGCCCGCTGGATATCAATATATATGTTTTCTTTTATTATTATTAGTTTATTCATTGTATTTTAAGCACACTTTTATCATTGTCCGTTCATTGTATTTTAAGCACGTTTTTTTATCATTAGCTCATTCATTGTATTTTAGGCACTTTTTTATTATTAGTTCATTCATTGTATTTTAAGCACGTTATTTTATTATTAGTTCATTCGTTGTATTTAAGAACGTTTTTTTAAATTATTTGTTCATTCATTGTATTTTAAGCACGTTTTTTTAACATTAGTTCATTCGTTGTATTTAAGAACGTAAAATCTTTTAAACACGCGTACAAAGAAATAAGATTGACAGACTGTATCATACCAGAAGACGGCGCCAAAATAACAATATTATCAAAGCTTCACCAAAATCCAGACTGGAAAGAAGGAAGGAAGGAAGGACGGACCTTCACATCGCATTCTTACTGTGCCAGTACACAAAAAAAAAATAAATAAATAAATAAATAATATTGACGATAACTCAAAACCCATCAAGCTAGCTAGACAGAAACGGCACAAGACAAAAGCAAAAACAGGAAAGTGTTGACAGCACCCAGTGCACCGATTCATTAAGCATTCAACACATTATCCTTTGATTTAAAAAAAAACAAAAAAGGGATAAATATATAAACCTGCAATCTGCGCTAAATAATTTGCTAGAGGCAAGAAAAACAAAATAAGGGTCGATTTTCGAAGACGCCGGTAAATTGTTCTGAAAGTAAATTTACAAACGTAAAATACTTTACAGAGATGAATGATAAAATAAATGCATTATTTAACCAATGCGACTTGTAATGCTTAGAGGGAATACCCAAAGAACAACATACATAGAAAACTTAATGATAATTTTGTTTAAATAGTGCAAAAAGAGATGATTCCCAATGAATTACTTTTATTTTGTAAATAAATGGTCACACACACACACACACACACACACACATATATATATATATATATATATATATATATATATATATATATATATATATATATATATATATATATATATATATATATATATATATATATATATATATATATATATATATATTATATATATATATATATATATATATATATATATATATATATATAACCCCTGGATACTTCCATACATATAAGTATATATATTATATATGTATGTACGTGTAAGTACATATGTATGTAAACGCATATATATTTCGGCACAAAGCCACTTCAAATTATAGTCACTGAAACGAGGATGAAACACTTGTGCCCAAAACTTGCAAATCAACTGCTCAGCATATCTGCTCTGATGCCATCAGCTGCATGTCGTCAGCTCTTATGCAATTTTTCTAATCAAAGAACAGAACCCATAAGACCAAGTAAAAACCTTTCATTCTACAATATGATTTTTACACCATTAAACTCGTATATACTTGAGGAGAGGGAAGCCACATATCCAAGCAGGGCCAAACTTACACGAGAGCTAAAACTAACATAACTAGCATCTCAAACTGCAGTTTTCAATCCGACTCATTCCATGTCCTGAAAAACTGCAAAAAGTTAACCAAACTCAGACCTCATATTCAAGTTACATTGAGTCAGGAGGACCTTAATATAACTCCTATCTCTCTCTCTCTCTCTCTCTCTCTCTCTCTCTCTCTCTCTCTCTCTCTCTCTCTCTCTCTCTGAGATTTCCTACACAGTGACAGGTCATAGATGAATTATTTTTGCCCAGTAATACTGATACTGGCATAAATGAATGCTGACCTATTGGCAGTTCAGTTTTCTTCGAAAACTGGATGATACCAGGTCTCTTATATAGAATAGAATACATAGAATTCATGCCAAAGGCCAACCGCTGGGACCTATGAGGTCATTCAGCGCTGAAACGGATACAGACAGTAAAAAGGAATTAAAAGTTGTAACAGGAGGAAAACCTCAAAGCAGTTGCACTTGTGGAAAGTAAGATGGGAGAAAGAGAATATGAACGGAGGTACAGTAAAAGGAATGGAAGAGGTTGCAAAGGCCCGCTGCAAAGAACCTTAGGTACACTGACGACATCGCCCCCCCACCCCGCCCCCAACCAGATACAGGTCTTGTATGGTCATCAGGTAACTAACGTGGCATATACGCTTCCAGAAACATTGGTTAAGACTAAATTCCCTTCTGGCTACTGGAGGTTCTTCTCACCAAGAAGTTGAAAGACAACTGCGAGCTACATAAAACTTAAAGTAGTGACATTCACACAAGTGATACCAGCCATGAGCAACTCGTGACAAAAGGAGGGGAAATTAACTAATATGGAAACAACTGCGAGTCAGTACTGTAATGAAAGCCACCATTATGAGTTGCCAAGCAAGGCATTTTCTGAAGATACTATTTCGTTCGATCGCAGACCAAGGAAACTGGTATGCCAATCGAGACCAAAAGAGCAAAACTGCCACACTTTAGAAAATTATGTGAAAAGTTTCATGAGCATTTTATCACTAGAACAACTACAATGGTAAATGAACCAAACCAGTGTGTACCCATTGTGGATAATGTAATGGGAAGAGAAAAATCCGGGAACTTCTGATACAGACTTGCACTGCTGATAAGTAAGACCTTACAACGGATTTAAACAGCAAGATTTCGCCCCAGTAATATCATGATTTACGATTTCGTGAAGTTTCCTGTCTTTCATTAACTAACAGAGGAAACAGTTATAACTTACAGTCAATGCATTTGATTACTAATGTTTTTAAGGGGAAAAACCTCTTTTTTTTTTTTTTAAATAATCTAGTGTCTCTGGGGCAAAGATGAGGACAAAGTTATAACTTACTTACATAAAGTAAAAGGGCTCTAAATGACCAACTACTCTGTAAAAATGCCTTGCATAAGATGCACTCTGTGACCGATGCAAGTCTAATCGTACCAGCAAAATGCAACCGCAAGCAACAACGAAACTTCAACTTCTGTTGTGGCAAACGTTGATCACTGTATCAAGAACCTTACAAAGGTGGAAACTTATTTCATAGTCACTTCTTGAAACTAAAAGTGAAAGATGGCAAAAAAGGACGTCATTCGACATCTAATCAACTCATATGACAATCCTAAGGATGGCACGGATCGAGTTTTTTGGGAGTCCTATTTACGAGGACAGAAAAGACTTCGTTTAATCGGGAATTCCCTAAATGCTTCTATAATCGCTGCATGGCAATTGCAGTGGAAAAAACATACTGCCAAATTTTGAATTTCAAACGCGACTATGCTCAATCAATGCTTACGACTTATAACGGGGCCAAAAGTAACTCAACAGAACGATCTAGCAGTTACAAATGCATTTCTGAATGTTTGTTTATTTGTATGGTACTTTTACGTTGCATGAAACCAGTGGTTATTCAGCAACGGGACCAACAGCTTTACGTGACTTCCGAACTACGTCGAGAGTGAACTTCTATCACCAGAAATACACATCTCTCGCTCCTCAATGGAATGGCCGAGAATCGAACCCGCGACCACCGAGGTGGAACGCCAACACCATACCAACCACGCCACAGAGGCGCTTATTTCTGAATGGCATGACATTCGATGTGACTGAACCAAGTTGTAAATCTGCCACTTAACCGGAACAGTAAAAGATACAAAATAAAAAAAAATGCTAGTATCAAATTGTAATCAAAAGTTACAAGAACATATATCTTTTCCTTATAAACACTAGAGGTCCAATACGAAGACTTTTTCACACTTCCACAAAGAACCCTTCAATGTTTTTTTTTTTTAATATGAAACATCTTGTTTCTCGAAAATTCTGTAAAGGGATCCGAATCTGGAAGTATCTTATCTACAAGAGAAACCCAGCCACAAAGGCAATAATTATCAAACGTGGCTCATGAGTTGAACTGTCTGTATTACGAGGACTGTTACACTTTCAAGAAATTATGAAGTCAAGCCATTAGATATATCTCGCATTAAAATTCAGCTGTGTAACTCAACTCTTTACGAAATTTAAAGCTTCAAAACTCTTATATTTCTAAGCCTGAAGTGAATCAATATAGATACTTCAAAATATTAGTAACATCCGCCCTTTCAGTCCTTACAACATCGAATTCAAATGATACGCATAAATATTTTTTGAGTCAAATGAACGGTGTAAAATAACAAAAAACAAATTGCGAATTAAAATTAATAGAGAAGAGAGGGCAAATTGTTTAAAAGTACGAACGACTCGTGCTCCACATAAAAAAAATATATAAATAAATAAATAAATAAATACCGCCACATCAAAGGAGGTTTGAACCCCCTTGGATATAATTTTATCGTGTGTCTTTTAATAATAACAAGTATAGATCTGATGATTTAATACACAGTCTTACAATACATGTACAAAAATACATACAAGCAAATATTTATGCATATATGTATAAGTAGGTACATAGTAGTGATGAGTGAGTCAATTATGGTGCCATGTAATACTTTGCTACATGTTACTTGATGTATGTAAATACTAGTCATGAAATAGTTATAATTATATATATATATATATATATATATATAATATATATATATATATATATATATATATATATATGTAGTATATATGTATATATATATATATATATATATATATATATATATATATATATATATATACTGGAACTCTTAACTACAGGCTTCTAATATCTGGTCCTACAAACACATACCAGTCGCACAGTTAACTTGCAAATACTGAAGAATAAATGACATAAAACAAACAAACACGAACTGGGGAACAAGGCAGGAAAAGACACACACATAAGAAATGAGCTGATAAAAAAGAAAAATGAAAGAAAAAGAAACGTACAAAGAACGGAGCAAAATGTCACACAACATCAAAGACGATCACGAAGCAGACACCACCATCCTATTCATTCATTCCACGGCGGAGTGCTTGTGCGCGCAAGTGCTTTATTCTTCTTTTTTTTTTTTTTTCCTATCCTCTCCAATAGCGTCTCAATCCCGCCGAATTTGTTTACATTTGTTAATTCATGCCCCATGTGTTTGATGTAGGATTATAGTATTTGTAACTTTATTTGCCAACTGATAATGCGTTGTACGCCCTATCATCCGCCACAACCCCGATCATCCATGCGATAATCCATATTATGTATATCCTTTTTAATCATCCACGAGCCCTCAGGGGAGGGCGGACGTTTGTCTCTCTCTCTCTCTCTCTCTCTCTCTCTTCTGAGTCTTCTCTCCCTCAGCTGCTTTTGCTTCTTTGGTCGTCGCTGGGGCACACACACTGAGACGCTCACGCCATCTACCGGTCGCTTTTTTAAGCACAAGAAGTTCCTGGCTTTCGAATGAAACATCGCCTCAGGATCATTACGTCATCGTCATTAAGTAACCTGCTACTAATATTATTATTGTCAATAAAAGCATAAAAAAAATCTGAACATCTTTTCCGAATGGCATTACAAAATTATACTGCATTTCTTTAATTTTTACTAGTCATTTTTCTTTAAATTATGAGAGAAATATTTTACACAAATGCCCTATTGCAATGGACTTCTCTACATTGTATACTTTGTACTGAGAATAAAAAATCTCTCTTAACGATATAAGAAAAATCTAGCAGTCTTTTATCCAATGGTAGACATTCGGTATATTTGCTGATAAATAAAATAAAACAAACTGAACTACACGTAACGACGTATAGTTCAAGTGGAATTTCAGGGTAATATAATATTACCTTCTTATAATGAGAAAATTTGAAAAGATTTTAAAAAATGTTGCAGGTGTATTTAGCCTACAAGTAAAACCCAAAAAAACAATTGGCAGGTACATTATGAAACTGATTTTATCACATCACCGTCATCCATATACAAGCATTAAGCTACAAATGTTCTTTCAATATCTAATTTGCGCTACCTCGGAATTAATAAATTTTCATATACGTTAAACGAAGGGGAATATTTTAGTTGATAAGAAATTTGTCGGATCACGGGACTCGAACCACGGAAACCAAGAACTCGGGCCGTACAGTGACGAATTTCTTATCAATGAAAAAATTCCCCTTCGATTACAATATGAAAATATAATAATTCCAAGGTAGCGCGAATTAGATATTAAAAGGACATTTGTAGCTTATATATATATATATATATATATATATATATATATATATATATATTATTCCGAGTATGATTGTCTAATAATGGCATATACTCAGTCTCTATAATATGAATTACAACTGCGTTCTCAAATAAGAAAAGTGAAGTAAAAGTTCAGTTCCACCCACCCACCCCCCACAAGGGTGAGATTACAGGTTGGATGAGAGTGAGAACAGTCATGGTCCTAAGCGCCAGACCTGTCAAGCTCTGCACTGACAATGTCAGCATAGGTCAGGGAGAGTGGTCCTGCTCAAGCAAGAGGTGTGGGCACCTCCAAGCTTCTCAGAAGCCAGAGCTTCTACTGATGGGGAATATTTAGCGAGGGACCTCTTCTTGCCTGGCCTGGGTGACCAGCCAAATGGGCCTGACTACTATCCCAGGACCCTTAAGCCAGTCTTTTCAAGGAACAGGAAAGGGGGTGGGCGACCCTTGCCAAGCTGAGTAGGCAGGCTACCAGGGCTGATACTGGTGGCCCGGGCAGTACTCATAATACCAATAGTGAGACCAAGACTAGTACTGGTATCCTAGGTAGGCAGGCTACCATGGCCAGTACCAGTGGACCAGGTAGATGGGCTACTGGGGCCAGTACTTGGTACATTTGGGGGACTAGAGAACCCCACATAGTAGTTGCACTAAGCGACAGAAGCAGCAATACTAGCACTAATGAGAGACCTGTAAACCCTCTCTGTGGAAGAGAGATGTTCACTGGAAGCTTACAGGACTTCCCACAGGAGGGCGTGACAACCCTCTTCCTCATGCTCAGGTGCCAATTCTTGTTAAATCAAAATTTTCGAATTTTTTATACACTTTTAAATATTTTCTAGCTCGAGTTAAATTGAAAACGCATTAATTAAACACGCGTTAATTGAGAGAGGACTGTATTTTGTTGGTTAAAACTAAAAAAACTCACTAAAAAATGTTTGTACCTGATTTTTTTAATAGTTTTATCACAAAAATTGCATATTTCTCATAGAAAAATACCGTGAATAGTAGGTGAAATTTCTGAGAATAATGGGGGTATATGTTCCAGAGAGAAATGCGTAAATATGCAAGTCCGCAAATATGGGGGTTCACTGTAACGCCAACCCTGTGGTGGTGTTGTCAAACAATACCACTAGTTATCTCAAAATCAAAACCTGAAACTCATGGGAGGCCTGAAAGGCTGTCCTGAGTTCCAGGTTAATCAAGAAAAGGTACTATACGTCTCAGTCACATACCAGAAGAACTAACTTACAGGTATGCAACTATTACTTGGACAGTGCAACTGATAAAAGGTTCATGTCGCAGGGAGAATATACAATTATATGTATTCATACGCTCCTGTTAATCCAGCATAATTCTTCTTCACTTCAAAAGAGAAAAAGAATAAGGACTGGAAGCAGACCTTCATTCTCTAATGAAGAGAAAGAAGGTGATGCTGTCCCAAAGGGAGGCTTCTAACAGGACACCGAAAATTACTTGTTCATGCCAAACTGGTAGTTCCCAAAAATGGGAACACTGCACTGGAGAGGTGGAGTTCAAACTTCTCAGCGATATCCATCCTGAAAAGATTGAACGTACACTCAGTGAGATCCTAAGATCGAACCAGGAACATAGTCTCTCGTATTCAAACTCTGGGGAGTGCAACCAACCAGTGAAACAGAAACAAAAGCTACCTAACAACCGATGTTTAGTCAATGAGCGGCAAAAATGAATCTAGCTCCTGAGCCGTGTTGTACCTATCCTTCCCAGGAATTTTTAAACTTACGCTGCCATGAAAGTTAGGAACTAATAGTAATGTAATTAGTACTTGGTAGGTTACTTATATATAAAAATAAAATCAAAGAAAACCAAAACCAGACAGAACTTTTCCAATGCCTCCTCACAGGCCAACAATAGAGTAAAAACTGAATGGAAAACAATAGAGACTCAAACAACCTAAAAGGGAAGGGTGAATAGACAGTTCATACTAAACTATCCAATTACTTCTTTACTTTCACAATCTATTGTCCTCCCTCCAAATACAGCTATCATAACAAGAGAGGTAAGAATCATTTCAAAAATACATTTTATAAAGCAAGAGCCAAAAAAGTTTGTTTTCATAGATACAGACCATCTTGTAACAATACCATTAAGAAAGATGATCTAGTGAGACACCGAGCACTAGGCAAGCCAGGTCCGGGTCCACCTGCTTTGTTGCTATTGTGCCACCATCAGGAAGATTATACTTTCTCTAAAGAGTTGGCAGCAGAGGAAGTATCTTACCAAAATGACTGGACCTAAGTGAATTTTCTTGCCCAGAGACAATGGAATTCACCTAGTTCAAAACCCTACTACAAGCTTAGACCATAGTAAGCCATTCAAGGGCTGAGGATTTTCTTGCAGACTCCATTCAACCTTGATGGCTGAGAAGCTGTCTGCAGGCACAGCCATGGTCCCTTCTTCTAAGTCATTATGCTCTCTAATCAGCTGAATTACCTATCTGAATTCTGGGGTAACAGTCCCTCAGGCCCTTCCTGATCTTGGATCTCCTGAATTATACCCTCTGCAGGGATGGGAAACTCGAGAGCCCCATGGGGACCGTTCCACCACTCAGGCATATCATCTGTCTGGTCCCAGGGCAATAGCAGGCTCATAAAGCTTCGTAGAAAGACCAGTCCAGTCATGCAGATAGTCCGTGAACCTGTTCAACCCCCTCCTCTTAGTGACACCCAAAGTGGAAGGAACTAAGGATTGGTCCACAACATCCTGCTCAACCTAGAGAACCAAGTTTTCTTTGGAGGGCTGTCAGCAGCCAATTCCTCACGGTGAAAAAATCCTTACGGATCGGGGAGGGCAGTCCTGCTCATGGGAACATGGGAAAGGGCCGTCCCTTGAGCATTCCTCAGCCTTCCGAGAGGTTGAAACCTCTGCAGTTTCCCAGGACCTCTGGACTACTTTCATTGCATAGACTGCTTTCATTGCATAAATGAAGTAGAACTTATAATTTTTTGCCAGAGAGAGAGAGAGAGAGAGAGAGAGAGAGAGAGAGAGAGAGAGAGAGAGAGAGAGAGAGAGAGAGCCTGCTCACTCATTCCTCATCTTCTCTTGTTGGGCAATGCTGGTTACAGGTCACAGATGTACGGTGCATGAACCCTGGTTGTATCCTTCCACAAGGCAAAGGATGCAACAATACCACTGGTATCACAAATGAGAGCCCCATCAGTCCCCTCCGCGGATGAGGACTGACTGCGGGGAGTCTTGCAAGACTTCCCCTGGGGAGACAGAGTAGCTTTCTTCTGCTTACCAGCAGTCAAGGTCAAAAGGGAGGAGGAGGAAGCACCCGACAAAGACGACTTCCTCTTATGGTTCTTTGAATTCTTCTTCAGGTGAGCTGAGGTTGACGCCAAAGGCCAAGAATGAAGGTGTATCACCCCTAGCTCCTTAGGACACATCAACTTGGGCGCAAACAGACACCGCAAACATAGGAGTGGCAAGTCAGAAACACTGGGCTACCCCAAAAGACCCAAGGAAGAGCATAACTAAAGTCTCTAAGTCTCTTCCATACATAGAAGATAAGTTGGGTTAATAAGAGAATCTTCCTCTTTCCCAAAGAGAAAGAGATATTCTGCGAGCAGAAAACTCTCCCTCAGAGTGGAATGAAGCTTTTATAGGATGCCCGAGTGATTGTCCTCTCCCTACCACTGGCTCTCCACTGAACATTCAGTGGGTGTCAGTGAGAGGGAAAAAACTCCCTTAGGAGCCAAAATATTGGGAGGAAGCTTAGCAGGTGGAAGGAAGGTGCTGAGATTTCCACGTGTCACCAGTGGAATGACACCAGCGAAGCCTTGAAGGCATTCTGATGTCTTAAGCCACAAATTTACTTTACCCATTGCTCAAAACATAGTCTACCACAGTTGCAGAGATATTTTCTGTAAAATGTGCACAAAGAATGAGGGTCAGCTTCAACACTTGATAAAAACTTCTTACACGGCCTGTCCTTGCTAGGACTGTCTAATAGCCAGGTGGTGAAGAGGAAGGCTTATATGACTTCAGGATTTGATTATGTCTGAATCAAGCACACAACAATTGCAAAAGGGCAAGCAAATCAAGCAAAAGTGCATGGAATAATCAAGTGCAAATGATCATATAATAGTAAGAAGAAAATTATCCCATACTAATTGGCAGAATGATGAAAAATTGGAGCACAGAGTCAAAGGAAGACATCAGCATCTGACAGCAACTAAAAGCACAGTGAGAGAGGCTTCGCCCTAACTGTCAGGTAAGTTTTAAAGGTTATTCCAGCTCACATTCACAAGCTAAATCCTAATGTAAAGAACAAGATTTATATTTCTGTAGGAACAATTTGAGATTTTAGGTACCAGAAAATACAAAAAAGTAGGAGGTAGATATAAGCCCATATTCTGCAGCGAACTAGACTGTGGCAGTTGATGTTTTTCTATAGAATTCTACCTCCTGTAAAAGAATTTAAAGTACTATTTTTTTGGCCGGCTGTAATTAACCTGTAATTAATTTTTTAACTCTATCCTTAAGGGTAAAGGGGACCGATGGGAATGCGGGGTTTTGGGTGTGGTAAATCACTTGGGAGAATTATGCCTTACAACTCTATCCTACGGTAAGGAGGACCGATGGGAAAGCGGGGTTATGGGTAGGGTAAAATACTCGGGGGAAGGTTTTGCCGTGCTATTGTGTTATTTTCTCTTATTTATGACATTTGAAACACGAAATACAAGCTGAAATAAGCGATAAATAAACCGATAATTGAGCCGTTACATAGCCAAAATCCACCTGTTACTACTGCTATTGCAACACCGAATCCAACTGCGCATGCGCCATGTTATAGGGGAGCTTTTGTTTCAGATACCAACTCCGAAGTGAAAGAAATAATGGGGGTGGTACATGTATTTAACCAATCACGTTGCATAATTAACCCTACATTACGATAGAACCGAGTGGGGAATTTGGGGGGATTCATGCATTAAGTTACATATATTCCTTTTCCCAATTTGTTTTATAATCATGTTATATTATTTCGAGCTTTTATTTCTGTCCCGTTTATCACAGTATTTGTTTAGTATGTGCACTGATTTATCACTTCATAATGTTACCCTATACATCTTACAATATTACGTTACAATTGAGGGCAGGCCCCTGAAAGATGCCTGAGGGGTGGGACTAGAAGGCGGTTTTAGGACATTTCGATACCTTTCTGTCAGTGACGTGAAATTGTAGGTTGCTTGGGGATATTCTATACATGATTTATACATGACTTGTACACTCGTCACTCAATACTCTTTCCATTATTCACGTCTGACTATTTTCGTTCCATCGTTTTACAATGCATTGCTCACCCATAACAATTCCTGTTAAAATTTTACCTTATTATTAAAACATTTACATTCACATATTAAATTTTTACATTAAACAGACATTTAAGGGGGGGTACAGCCCCCGGGTTAGGTAACACGTTCTGTTAGGTTAGGTTAGTATGCTGACCTACATGTTAGTCTTCCTTTAAGTTTGTCTTTCTTTGGGGGGTTTGGGGGGGGGGGGGGAATTAAGTGCACGACAGTGATGATAATAATAATGAATATTCTTGAATCTTGATAACATTTCATTCCTTATTCCTTGCGTTAACCTCTGATTTCTATCTATTTCATAATTTATACTTATATAGTACTTATATAGTAAGTGTAAATTTGTGTATATAAATATGATATTGTTATGATACAATAAAGTTTCATACATACTTACCTGGCAGATATATACTTAGCTAAGACTCCGTCGTCCCCGACAGAAATTCAAATTTCGCGCCACTTGCTACAGGTAGGTCAGGTGATCTACCGGCCTGCCCTGGGTGGCAGGACTAGGAACCATTCCCGTTTTCTATCATATTTTCTCTCTTCCACCTGTCTCCTGCGGGGAGGCTGGGTGGGCCATTAATCGTATATATCTGCCAGGTAAGTATGTATGAAACTTTATTGTATCATAACAATATCATTTTCATACAATCAACTTACCTGTCAGATATATACTTAGCTGATTGGCACCCTTTGGTGGAGGGTAAGAGACAGCTAATATGGAATAGACAGGTAAACAACATATGTTGTAGGTATAAAAGAAAAATGAAATTGTTAAGATACAATAAAGTTTTACACATACTTACCTGGCAGATATATACTTAGCTAATGTCTCTGACGTCCGACAGAATTCAAAACTCGCGGCACAAGCTACAGGTAGGTCAGGTCCTATTACCGCCGCTGGGTGGCGGTAATAGGAATCATTCCCGTTTTCTGACAGATTTTCTCTTCCCCCTATCTCCTGAGGGGAGGCTGGGTGGGCCATTAAACGTATATATCTGCCAGGTAAGTATGTGTAAAACTTTATTGTATCTTAACAATTTCATTTTTACACATGCAACTTACCCGGCAGATATATACTTAGCTGATTGGCACCCTTGGAGGAGGGTAAGAGATAGTTACTCAATATAAATAGCAATTCAAAAAACAGGGAAAACAACTTTTGTTGTAGGTACTATAAATAAACTTAAATACCTTGATTCCTACCTTATTGGGCAGAAGACTTCATGAATACTGTCTATGAGTCTGCTTGCCTCAAGAGTTCCAGTGAGGATGAGACCTGTCACTGAGAACTCTTCTGGATCTTGTCAATGGGGGCTAGCCCGCTTACTCGACAGAGCCTTATTTCGGATCGTACCAATCGGGCCTATCCCACTTACATGGTAGAGCCTTCACCTTTGTCATATCAACGGGGACTAACCCTCTTACAAGACAGAGCCTAGGTCCAAACCATTACAAGGAGCATGAAACAACCAATCTCGACCACCTGACCACACTACTTTGTTATAAACTACGATTTGAAAGTGGTACTTTTCCCTGACCACTTTCAATCGACCATAAAAACAACACCATAAGATTAAAATTCCTAATCTATCTAAACTAAGCAAGATTGGTTTCAGCCCCCTGTCCCAGCACCAAATCCGCAGATACGTAAGGTCCGAGAGAGAAGCACTTATCATAAGTCACACGTACATCTCTCAAATAGTTAGATGCAAACACAGAATTGCATCTCCAATATGTGGATCCAATTAAGTCCTGCAAAGACATATTCTTGTGAAAAGCTAAGGAGGTGGCCACGGCTCTGACCTAATGTGCTTTAACTCTCATCTGTCCGAGATGTTCCTCTTCACAGGAAGTATGTGCTTCTGTAATAATATCTCTGATAAAGAATGCCTGTGCATTCTTCGACATAGTTCTTCTCGGATCTCTTACTGAGCACCAAAGGCTCTCCGAGTTTCCTCCCATTTGCTTTTTCCTCTCTAGATAGAACTTGAGGCTCCTTACCGGACACAAGGTTCTCTCTATCTCTCTCCCTACTAGGGAAGTCAATCCTCTAACTTCAAACGTCCTTGGCCAAGGCTTAGAAGGATTCTCATTTTTTGGCTAAAAATAGGGGGTTAAATGAACACACTGCAGAATCCTTCCTGAAGCCCACTGTGCCTTCTAAAGCCTGGAGTTCACTTATTCTTTTAGCTGATGCTAATGCAAAGAGGAAAATAGATTTCCTAGTCAAATCCCTAAACGATGAGTTATTGGGAGGTTCAAATTTATCTGACATAAGAAATCTTAACACCACATCCAGGTTCCAGCTGGGTGGTCTAGCTGTCTTGGACTTCGAAGTTTCGAATGATTTAATCAAATCATGTAGGTCCTTGTCCTCCGTGATGTTTAGTCCTGTATGTCTAAACACCAAGGAAAGTATACTTTTATACCCTTTTATGGTCGAGACTGCAAGGTTACATTTCCGTCTCAAATACAACAGGAAATCTGCTATTTCCGTCACAGAGGTACTGGAAGAGGATACATTCTGATTCCTGGCCCACCTTCGGAATACTTCCCACTTCGACTGGTACACGCGTATAGTTGAAGGTCTTCTGGCTCTTGCAATTGCCTTTGCAGCCGCGCATGAAAACCCCTTTACTCTGACGAGTCCTTCGACAGTCTGAAGGCAGTCAGACCGAGCGCGGGGAGGTTTTTGTCGAAGTGGGGCTGTCTGAGAAGATCGTTCCGTAAAGGCAGGTACCTTGGAAAATCTATCATTCATTCCAGTACCTCTGTGAACCACTCTTGAGCTGGCCAGAATGGGGGGATTAGGGTCAGCTTCGCTCCTTTCGTCAAAACAAACTTTCTTATGACGTCTCCTATGATCTTGAAAGGAGGAAAAGCGTATCCGTCTATTCCTTCCCAATTTAGGAGGAGACCGTCTATTGCTACTGCCCTTGGATCCGAAATCGGAGAGCAGTAGTTCTCCAGCCTGGCATTCCAATGTGTTGCAAACAGGTCTATGTTTGACCTTCCCCAGAGGCTCCAAATCTGGTTGCAGACCTCTGAGTGCAGAGTCCACTCCGTGGAAATGACTTGATCTTTCCTGCTCAGCAAGTCTGCTCTTACGTTTTTCTCGCCTTGAATAAACCTCGTTAAGAGCGTGATGTTCCGCTCCTTTGACCATAGAAGAAGCTCCTTCGCCTTCTTGTACAGTGAGAAGGAGTGAGTCCCCCCCTGTTTTCTTATGTAGGCTAGAGCTGTCGTGTTGTCTGAGTTTACTTGCAACACTGAGTTTGAGACTTGGGATTCCCACTGCCTGAGAGCTAGATGCACTGCCACTAACTCTTTCTCGTTGATGTGCCAGGACACCTGTTCCCCCAGTTTTCCCCCTTCCAGGTGCCTGACACTTCCCTCGGGCCCAACGTCGCCCCCCATCCCATTTCTGAAGCGTCTGTAAACACTAGGGAGGGGTTCGGTAACTGCAGCGATAGTCCCTCGTTTAGTCTGCCTGGTTCTAACCACCAGCTGAGGTTTTCCTTTATTTCTTTGGAGAGAGGAAAAGA
This sequence comes from Macrobrachium nipponense, assembly GCF_015104395.2. Taxonomy (NCBI): domain Eukaryota; kingdom Metazoa; phylum Arthropoda; class Malacostraca; order Decapoda; family Palaemonidae; genus Macrobrachium; species Macrobrachium nipponense. Next base: position 196,919,757 of record NC_087200.1, on the reverse strand, counting down.
GTCCCACGGATCCTGATTCCTCTGGTCCCAATTCTCCTTTCAAGAAGAATTGAAGGGGTCTTATGTGAAGCCTCCCTAGAGAAACAAACTGTTCCAACGAGGAGAGGGTCCCCAGAACACTCATCCATTCCCTCGCGGAACATTGTTCTTTCTCTAGGAAGGTCTTCACTTTTAGAATACATCGCTCCTGTCTTTCTATGGACGGAAACACTTGAAAATAAAACCCGAGAATCCATCAGGAATCCCCAGATAGACAATGCTTTGCTGGGGATCCATCTGGGATTTCCCGAGGTTCACTAACAGTCCCAGGGACTGAGTCAGATCCAACGTCGATCTTAGGTCCTCCAGACACTGATTCCTGGATTGAAAGCGAATCAGCCAATCGTCGAGATACAGAGAGATTCTTATTCCTTTCAAATGTAGCCAATGGGCTACGTTTTTCATCAATCCCGTGAAAACTTGGGGAGCTGTGGGCAAGACCCGAAACAAAGGGCTGCGAAGAAAACTGAAATACTTTGGCCCTGTACCATAAATCTTAGGTACTTTCTGGACGAGGGATGAATGGGTACATGAAAGTAGGCATCGTAGATCCAATGACACCATCCAATCCCCTTGTCTTAGCGCTGAGAGAACTGATGAAGTCGTCTCCATTGTGAACGTTGTTTTGATCACAAAGTGATTCAGGGCGCTTACGTTCAGCACTGGTCTCCACTCCCCCGAGGCTTTTGGTACCAGGAAGAGGCGATTGTAAAAGCCTGGAGATTGAAGGTCTAATACCTTTTCTATCGCCTTCTTTTCTAACATCTGTTGCACCAGATGTATGAGGGCTTGGTTCTTTAAAGGATCTCTGTATCTTGCCGCCAACTCCCTTGGAGTGGTGGTTAAGGGAGGTTTTTCCCTGAAGGGGATCAGATATCCTCTCTCGAGGATAGAGAGGGACCAGTTGTCCGCCCCTCTCTGAGCCCAGACCTTTCGCAACCTCAAAATAGTTGGCTCTACTGGAGTCTGGAGGACTCCTGTCTCACTGCGGCTTTGAGAATGGTCTTCGAGAAGATCGTCCTCTCTTAAACGGTCTTCTACTCTTAAGTGCGGCGGGTCGAGGTTGCTCTTCCTCGAAAGGGCTGTTGGAAGGACACTTTATTCGTACCTCCCTCTCTTTTAGCCATCGGCACAGCAGGTTTAAGCCTCTTGGCGGACTGGGCAAGAAGATCTTGCGTAGCCTTCTCCGAAAGCGATCTAGAAATGTCCTTCACTGTCTCCTGAGGAAACAGGTATCCCGAGAGTGGGAAAAAAGCAAAGAAAGAGGGCTCTCTGTAAGGGAGAAACTGACTTGGAGAGAAACGAGCTGTATACTGATCTGTTTTTGAGCACTCCTGCTCCAAAGAGAGAGGCCACTTCTGTGGATCCATCCATGACTGCCTTGTCCAGGCACGAAAGGACACTGGATAACACCTCCATCGTCACAAACTCCGGATCCTGCGCTCTTTTTGCTAGAACTCCTAAAGCCCAATCCATGAAGTTGAAGACTTCTAATGTGCGAAATAGACCCTTGAGTAAATGGTCCATCTCACACATTCCCCAAGACGCTTTAGCTGACAGTAGAGAGCGTCTTCTAGAGGAGTCCACCAATGCTGAAAAATCCGCGTTTGCAGAAGCCGGAAGGCCTAGCCCCATGGGCTCCTTCGTGTCGTACCAGACACCCGGCTTACCTGCTAATCTAGACGGAGGGCACAAAAACACCATCTTACCTGCCTCCTTCTTAACCAGGAGCCAGTTCTCTAGATTCTTAATAGCCTTTCTCATAGAGAGAGTAGCCGCATCTTGACAAAAAGAGGGGGACTTTGCCAACTTAGTACTTGACAGAAGAGAGCCTGGAGAGGGAGGATCAGCCGAACACAGCGAGTCCCCAAACTCTTGAAGTAGCAGTGACGAAAGTCTCTTATAATCAGAGATTCCTACTTCTTTCGTTTCTTCCTCCTCCGAGACTTCCTCCAAGGTTACGTTCGGAGAGGGAGACTTCTTAGGAGAAGAAGTCCTGGAAGGCATGCGACTCTTATCCTTCAAGAGTTCGCCAGATGAAGCCGCAAGTTCAATACCCGGGATATGCTTCCTCGGGAAAGAAGAATCCTCCGCTTCCTGCCGCTCCACAGGTTCTTGATACCTGATAGGAGAGGATCTAGAGCCTACCTTTCCAGGCTCTTGGCGCCTATCCGGTGAAACACTTGTTTCCATTCTCGAGTAGGGCGTGAATCCAGAGTCAGGATCCTACTCTTCTGTGACTCCCAGGAGTAGGGCGCGAGTCTGAAAAGAGGCTCCTTTCAGGCTCTTGAAGCCTACGAGGAGAGGCGTAAGAGCCTACTCCTGAGCCTCTTCCAGGAGTAGGGCGCGAATCCCTGGCAAGGCTCTTCTTAGGCTCTTGTTGCCTTTGCGGAGAAGCGCTTGCACCTACTCTTGCTCGTCTTACAGGAGTAGGGCGCGAATCCAAGATTAGGCTCCTTTCAGGCTCTTGACGCCTGCTAGGAGATTGGTAAGCGTCAACTCTAGAGACTCTTCCAGGAGTAGGGCGCGAATCCATGTTTAGGCTCTTTCCAAAGTCTTGGAACCTGCTAGGAGAGGCACTTGACTCCCTTGAGGAAAGCCTATCGCGAGCTACCGGTCTCGAGGAATGTAAAGGACTTCTATTATCCAGGCGTCCTACCGAAAGTTGGCGCCTTCTAGACAAGTCATCAAAATCTTTCGAAGGAGAGCCCTTCTCACTTCTATCCCTATGGGCAGAGCGTACCCTCTCTCGTTCCTTCCTTCCACTTGAAGAGGAGATCCTACTCCTAGGAGATCGTTCGACTGATACTAATCGATCACTACCTTCTCGCGTGGAGAATTTCTCCTTACTCCTACAAGGAAAGGATCTAGAGCCTACGTCTTGGCGCTTGCGCTATGATCTCCTAGCATCCGAGCTTCTGCGCGGGGAATACAATCTTCCCTGTCTAGACGAAGCATAAAACGAGTCGTCTACTCTCGGGGGAGAAGAGGTTCTTACTGGTGAAAAGCGTCTACTATACTCCTCCTTCCTACTAGGAGAAGGCCTCGTAAAAGAGCTCTTTACTGGAAGAGAGGAGTCCTTCCTGCGAGAAGGATCCTTGCGCCTACTAGTCGAAAGAGAGCCTACTAATGATGATAGATTCGCTTGAAGGTCCAACAGGAATCTCTTAATAGATGAACAAATCCCTTCTGGTGAAGATTCAGGAGACTTCATAACTTTCTTAGGTGAAGGAGAATACTCTGGAAAAGGCTCCGGGCTAGAGTCAAGAGCGCCTTCTCCTGACGGTTTCCAGGCTCTCTTGAGAGGGCGCGATTTGGAAGAGGAGCTCCATCCACGCTTAGGTGAGGACGAATCTGAATCGGAAAAACACTTCCTTAGGAGGCTTTTCCTATAGCTCTCCAAAGCAGCCTGGGACGAGCCTACAGGATCTGCTGAAGGGACGCCTGACCGTTGGGGATACTCTACATCCCTCTTGCGGCTTTCGACATTCCTCCTCCCTTGGGCATGGGAGTCTGAAAGAGGTCTAGGCCTAGGAGCGATGCGGAGTCGGTCAGACGCCCCCTCCACTGCACTGGGGACACTGCACACGTCACTACACACTTCACTCTTACCTTGGTCTATATCACGCAATTGCTGTTGCAAATTGCAAATTGCAAATTGACGCTTCCACAGCGGCTCTCTCGGCAGACGCATCTACGAGTTTGCTGCGGGGGGAAGGAGCTGAAACCAAAAAGGAAGATGGCGAAGCTACTGCAGGGTTAGATACTATCCTGTTCCGCAGAACAGGATCAACTTGAACTTCTAGCCGAAGCTTTCCTAATTCTATCTTTCTCTAATTTTTTCACGTATGCAGTTAGATCTTTCCATTGCACTTCAGTTAAAAAAACTCACATGATCACATGTATCCTTAACTGAACAATCCCTTCCCCTACATTTTACACAAACAGTGTGAGGGTCCAAAGTAGCCTTAGGCAACCTCACCTTGCATCCTTCATTTATACATACTCTAAACAGAGTTCCAGGTGTTAAATCAGACATATTATCAAACAAATACCAAAAAACAGCGTATTGCCAACAACAAAGATCAAATACTTAACCCAAATAATCCTCGGCGAAGCAAGCAAGAAATTCTATGCAGGAGCTACCAACAAAGTTGTTGTTAGCACCAGCGACAGAGAAAATCTGTCAGAAAACGGAAATGATTCCTATTACCGCCACCCAGCGGCGGTAGGGGGTGATCACCTGACCTACCTGTAGCGTGTGCCGCGAGTTTTGAATTCTGTTGGACGTCAGAGACATTAGCTAAGTATATATCTGCCGGGTAAGTTGCATGTGTAAAAACCTTGGTTCCTACCTGATAGGTGGTAGACTTCGTGGCTGTTGCCCGGTAGTCTGCATCACCTCAAGACTTTAGCAAGATATGTGATCTATGGCTAAGAGTTCTTGTTTGTCTGCCGATGGGGTATGAACCACTTATATGACAATACACCTTATGAAGGAGCACACAACCAATCCCGACCACCTGATCCTAACCACCATGTTAGTAGAAAGAATTGTTCTGAGTTATCCCCAAACTCATTACAACCACCATAACACGAAAACACAATACGCATACATACATAAATTCCAAAAAAAATTTTTACCATACTCCTCCAAAAAGATATCACAAGAGTTCCTTACTGAACAACAGTGACTGGCCGCCTGTGCAGCATCGAGCCCTCTTTGTCAGCAGAAATCTAGAACATATCTAGTAGAAGGTATGTACAAAGTTAAGGATTGGTGTTGGCTCCCGTACCCAGTATCGTATCCGCCGATACGAATGGACCCAGAGAAAAAAATTTCTCGTATGTCACGCGAACGTCTTTCAGATAGTGAGATGCAAATACCGAGTTGCACCTCCAATATGTCGTATCAAGGATTTACTTTAGCGACATATTCTTCTGAAAAGCGAGAGATGTCGCCACTGCTCTTACCTCATGAGCCTTCACTCTTAAGAGTGGAAAAAGAGTCGTCAGGACAAAACTTGTGAGCATCTGTAATGACGCTCCTTACGAAGAAAGCTAACGCATTCTTTGACATGATTCTTGTGGGGTCTTTAATCGAACACCAAAGACCTTGTCTAGAGCCTCCCATTTGTTTCTTCCTGTGCAAGTAGAACTTCAGGGCTCTTACAGGGCAAAGAGACCTTTCTGCTTCTCTACCAACGAGACTCGATAAGCCTTTATCTCGAATCTCTTGGCAGGGATTCGAGGGGTTTTCGTTTTTCGCTAGAAAAAGTGTTCTAAACGAGCAGAAGGCCGAGTCTCTGTTGAATCCGACTTCATCTTCTAGGGCATGAAGTTCACATTCTTTTGGCTGTAGCCAGAGATAAGAGAAACAAGCATTTCCTTGTTAAATCCCTAAACGAAGCTAAATGAGGAGGCTCGAATCTTTCAGACGAAAGGAACTTGAGAACCACTCAAGGTTCCAGCTGGGGAGGAGCTGGGTTCTCTAGACTTTGTAGTCTCAAACGATCTAATAAGATCGTGTAGATCTTTATTGTCAGCAAGCTCTTGGCCTCTATTTCTGAAGACTGCCGAAAGCATGCTTCTGTATCCTTTTATAGTAGATACAGACAAGTGAGAGTCCTCTCTCAGGAACAAAAGGAAATCAGCGATTTCGGTTACAGAGGTACTGGAGGAGGACAACTTCTTAGACTTACACCACCTTCTAAAAAACCTCCCACTTAGACTGATAGACTCGTCTAGTGGAAGCTCTGCGGCTCTGGCGACAGCGCTTGCAGCCTGTGAGAAACCCTCTCGCTCTGACAAGTCTTTCGATAGTCGAAAGGCATTCAGAGCGAGAGAGCGGAGGTTTTGATGATACCTCTCGAAGTGTGGCTGTCTGAGAAGATCCATCCTTCTTGGAAGGGATCTGGGGAAGTCTACTGTCCACTCCAGCACCTCTGCGAACCAATCCGTGCTGGCCAAAAGGGGGCTATCAGGGTCATTCTTGTTCCGTTGGACGCTACAAACGTTTCAATACTTGTCCCAGGCAGGTTTTGAAAGGGGGAAAAGCGTACACGTCTACATGAGACCAATCTAGCAGAAAGGCGTCGACAACGAGAGCTCTTGGGTCTTCCACCACTGAGAAAAAGACTTCCAGCCTTTTGGAAAGGAATGTGGCGAACAGGTCTACATGAGGAGTTGCCCCAAAGAGACCAAAGACTGACACACTTCTGAGTGAAGGGTCCACTCCGTGTGAAGGAACTGGCTTCTCCTGCTCAGCCTGTCTGCCCTGACGTTCCTTGTTCCCTGAACAAATCTCGTTAGGAGGGGAGATGTTCCTCTGGGAGGTCCAAAGTAGCAGATCTCTTGCTAGTTTCGTATAGGAACAAGGAGTGTGTTCCTCCTTGTTTCCGAATATAGGAAAGAGCGTAGTGTTGTCCACATTCACTTGGACCACACTGTTTGTCACAAATGGTTCGAAGAACTTTAGAGCCAAGTGTACTGCTAGAAGTTCTTTGCAATTTATGTGCCAGGACACCTGTGCTGCCTTCCAGGTGCCTGACACTTCTCTCGGCCCTAGCGTTGCTCCCCAACCCTTCTCCGATGCGTCGGAATATAACACTCGGCTTGGGTTCGGAACTTCCAGAGAGATTCCCTTGTTCTCTTTTAGAGGGGACAACCACCATTCCAGGTGTGATTTCATTTCCATTGGAAGGAGAAAACTGTCGGAGAGAAGTCCCGTCTTCCAATTCCATGATCTCCTTAGGAAGAACTGAAGAGGACGAAGATGAAGTCTTCCTAGAGGAAAGAACTGTTCGAGCGAGGAAAGGGTCCCTAGAAGGCTTAACCATTCCCTCGCCGAAGTACGTTCCTTCCCTAAGAGAGAGACTTTCTCCAAGCCTCTCACGATTCTCTCTTGCGAAGGAAATACTCGAAAACCCCGAGAATCCATCTGAATCCCCAGATAGACTAAGTTCTGTCTGGGGATCAGCTGTGACTTCTCGAGGTTCACGAGTAGTCCCAACGACTTTATCAGGTTTAGGGTCAAAGTAAGGTCCTCCAAACACTGTCTCTCTGATCTGGCCCTGATGAGCCAGTCGTCCAGATACAGAGAGATATTGACACCTTTGAGGTGAAGAAACCTCGCCACATTCTTCATCAGGCTTGTTGAAGACTGAGGAGCTGTGGACAGGCCGAAACACAAGGCCCTGAACTGAAAGATCCTTCCCCCCGTCATGAAACGGAGGTACTTCTTCGAAGAAGGGTGAATCGGGACATGAAAATAAGCGTCCTGGAGATCCAGAGACACCATCCAATCTCCTTGCCGCAAAGCCGCAAGGACTGAGGCCGAAGTCTCCATAGAGAACTTCTCCTTCAGAACAAACTTTTTTAGAGCGCTGACATCTAGTACCGGTCTCTAGCCCCCCGAGGCTTTTGCAACCAGAAAAAGAAGATTGTAAAACCCCAGAGAGTTTTGATCCAGTACTAATTCTATCGCTCTTTTGTCCCACATTTGATCCACCATCAGACGAAGAGTATCCCTCAGTACAGGGTCCCTGTATCTGGCTGACAGTTCCCGCAGAATAGTCGTTAGGGGAGGACTGTCCTGGAAGGGGATAAGATATCCCTTCCTGATTATTGACATCGACGAGGCGTCTGAGTTTATGAGTGTCCAGGCCTCTGCAAATTCGAGTAGCCTGGCACCTACTGGTGTTTGGAGGTTGGCTGTCTCATTTCCCTTTCTTAAAGGGACGGAAAGCAGGTCTACCTCTCCTCTCAGGGCCTCTCCTTTTTGAGGGAGCTCTGGAGGGAGGGCCTCCTCGAAAGGGCTGAATCGAAGAAGTAGGTCCTTTCTTCTCAACCACAACAGGCGGTCTCTTCTTCCTTGCAGACTGAAGGAGATCATCTTGTGTCGCCTTCTCAGTCAGTGAGCGAGAAATGTCCTTCACTAACTGAGTTGGAAACAAAAAGTCTGACATGGGAGCAAAAACCAGGGCTGCTCTCTGTGAGTGTGAAACAGCCTTGGTTAGGAAAGCACTAAAAATAATCTTCTTAAGGAGTCCCGCTCCAAAGAGGGAGGAGACTTCTCCCGATCCGTCTTGTACTGCCTTGTCAATACATGACAGTATACAAAGAATGACTTCGGGGTCTAGACCTTCTGAGTCATGGGCTTTCTTTGACATCACCCCAAGGGACCAGTCTAGGAAATTAAAGACTTCCAAAATATGGAAGAGTCCCTTGAGGAGATGATCTATCTCAGAAATAGTCCAAGTCACACGAGCTCCGTTCAATGCGTGTCTACACGAGGAATCAACTAAGGTTGAAAAATCAGCTTCAGCCGAGGCTGGGAGAGAAAGGCCCATGTTCTCCACAGTTCGGTACCACACACCTCTTTTTCCAGAAAGTATGGCTGGAGGCATACAGAAGGTAGTTCTGACAAGTTCCTTCTTTGTCAACATACATTTGTCAAGAGACTGGAGAGCCCTCTTCATAGAGATAGTCGGTCACATCTTCAGAACCGACGAAGACTTTGGCACAATTGCACTCGAAAATAGCGATCGAGGAGAAGGAGGAGCAGCAGGAGTCAATGAATCTCCATACTCTTGCAAAAGAAGGGCTGTCAAAACTTTATAGTTCGAGAAACCTTCTCTACCATGAGCCTCGTCTTCCAAATCTTCGTCTAAACCGGGAGGAGAATCAGCCTTAAATACGGGAGGATCTTCACAAACCTCTCTCTCTGCGGGAGACAAACTCCGACTAGGAGAAGGACTCATCAAGTTAACAGTCTCTCTCTCAAGTCTACTTGGCGCCTCGCGCCTGCTGGCGCCTCGCGCCTGGCTGGCGCTCGCGCTGTGGCTGGCGGCCTCTGCGCCTTGGCTGGCGCTCGGCCGGCTGGATGGCTCGTCCGCCTGGCTGGCGGCTCTCGGCGCCTGGCTGCGCTCGCTCCTGGCTGGCGCCCTCGCTCCTGGCTGCGCCTGGCCTGGCGCCTCGCTCCTGGCTGCGCCCTCGCTCCTGGCTGGCGCCTCGCGCCTGGCTGGCGCCTCGCGCCTGGCTGGCGCCTCGCGCCTGGCTGGCATCTCGCGCCTGGCTGGTGTCTCGCGCCTGTCAGGATCCTTGTCTGGCGTATCGCGCTTGGCTGGCGCCTCGCGCCTGTTAGGCTCTTCGCGCCTGGAGACGTCTCGTGCCTGGAAGGCTCTTCATGCCTAGATAAGAATAGTTTTTTTTCCAACGCCTGGTAGGCTGTTCGTGGCCTAGAAAGCTGTTCGGACCTGTAAGACTTTTCTAGTCTATCTGGTGCCGCACGCCTGGCCGACGCTTCGCGCCTGGAAGAAGAGGCCTCACTTCTGGCTGGAGTCTCGCGCCTGGCAGGAGAAAGGAGACGAGACTTCTTAATAGGAAGCCTAGCGTCCTTTTTGCGAGGAGGATCTCTCGAAAGAACTCGAAATAAAGAGGATAACTGTTCTTGTACAGCTAACAAGATCCTCTTCGAAGCTACACCAGCGTCCTCTTCAATGGGAGAAGCAGGAGACCTCGAAGGTGTACAATCCTCAACTTCAGATTGTGGAGACGTCGAGACCATCTTTGCCTTCTTGATAGATGAGGGGGCTTCCTCCGAGAAGCGCTCCGGGCTCGAGTCAAAAGCGGGTTCTTTCCAGTGCCTTTTCAGTGGCCTAGATAGATCCAAGTCCTTCCACCCTCTTTTAGGTGAAGGAGAACCGGACGAAGAGAAACACTCTCGTAGGACGCTCCTCTTGAAGCGGTCCTGAGCAGTCTGACCGGTGGGGATTCTCCACGACCTCCGTAAGGCTTTCGACTTTCCTTCTCCTCTGGGTATGTGAGCTTGGAAGAGGTCTAGGCCTGGGAGCATCGCAGAGACGGTCAGACGCCCCCTCCACAACACTGGGAACACTCACTTCACTAAGCATATCACTATCACTTCCCTTACCTTGCATGGCCGCCATTTTGGTCCTCATCTTATGAAGAGTAGCCTTCAGATCTGCGATTTCAGAAGCCGAATCTAAATGCAAAGCCTGTGAGGGTTCAGATACAGAGGGAGAATCAAATTCATTAATAAAAGGAGACTTAGACTCAAGAAAAAGGCTCAATAGGCCTTGTACTTACACCCTTATGTGCAGCCCGTCTAATTCTATCCCTCTCTAACTTCTTCAAGTAAGAATTTACAGTCTTCCATTCATTAGCATTCAACCTTTCACACTCATTACAGGTGTTAGCTAAAGAACATTCAAACCCCCACCCCTACACTTACGACATACAGTGTGAGGATCAACTGAAGCCTTCGGTATCCTCACCTTGCAGCCTACATTCACACACACTCTCACACTAACACTTGAATCAGACATTCTAGCAGAAAAATCAAAAGCAAGTCCAAATCCAGTCCACGGTAGCGAATGCCAAAACAACGATCCAGGTACGTCACAAAAAATCCAATAAAGTTGATCAAAAGTCTTGAAAAGCGAATTCCAGTCAGGAGGTAGTAACAACAATGTTGATACCACCGGCGACAGAGAAAATATGATAAAAAACGGGAATGGTTCCTAGTCCTGCCACCCAGGGCAGGCCGGTAGATCACCTGACCTACCTGTAGCGAGTGGCGCGAAATTTGAATTTCTATCGGGGACGATGGAGTCTTAGCTAAGTATATATCTGACAGGTAAGTTGATTGTATGAAAATATATTTTTACGTACGTATGAATTCATAACTATGTATTATGTAAAATGGGTGTGCCTGCCACAACATTTCATTGCGATATTATTTCCTTTAATAATAATACACAATATCTTTGGTATCATGGAAATAAAAGAAACTACGTTTTTACAATTTTACTCAGCATTACTTGTAAAGTTCACATTACCAACCCCCAAACTGGCCCCTCTGATTTCCCATATTCTCCGTGTTACAAGACCCTGTTCGTGTTACTCAGTATTGCACATTTTTTTTTCAAATACAGCGTCAGTTTCACATACATGTGAAATCAAACACCCACCTCCCTAAAACCCGCCCAAAATTCTTCCGACCAATCAGAGATCTTATCACCAACGGCTTGCTGATACCCAAATTGCATTTCATATTATTTAGCAAGAAGTATTTGCAGAGTTAAAACCCAACTCTCCACATCCTCAAAGTGACCATATTTTCACCTATAATTGTGATAGTTCTGTTAAGTAATCCGGACAACCTAACTTTAATGTTGAGAAAACCTACCTGTGTTCATGGTTCGTCGGGTATTTGGCCATATCTGATTCCAAGATTCAAGATACACTTTAAAGAATCGAAGACGAGAGTCCACACATTCGTAAAGAGGGACCATCCTCCCATGTAAGGTAAAGCTCCCAAACTATACTTCTCTATTATTAGTTAGATCAATTGTGGTTTGGTGTTAGTAAGTTTTAGTAATCATCTGGTAGAAGTTATTATTTGGGTAATTGTTATTTACCACCATATTTCTACCTAACAATCCCACATCATTTTACCAACTCGTACCTTCTGTGCTCTCCTACCCCCAGCACCCCATCCTCCCCCTGTCAAACATGTCTCCCTCTTAGTTACTTATCCCACATTGTCTACCAGAACTCAAACATGGCGACTATGTTTACATTTCTTCGCCCCGACCCAAAACTTCAAATATTGTTCAGTCAAACTAGACTATGGCAGTTGACGTTTTCCTGTTATTTTACTTGCTTTACAAGAAGTTAAGGTAACATTTTGCAGGTCGACTGTAGCTAACCTGTTATTTACCTTAGAACTCTGTACATCGGTACATTGCACCCTTTGGCACCATCATATAGTCTTCAAAGGTAAATTAGAGTTTAGTTACAATCGGCCGAATAATTATTACTATAAAAAAACATAGGAAAACGTTAACTGCCATAGTCTAGTTCACCGCAGAACACCAGCTTAGAATTATCAAGTGAGATGACAAGGTTGTATTCACCAAGATAACCTTCTTTTGCAAGTTCTGACTTTAAGGTAGTTTCTTGGACCGATATCGGGCAAGTTTTGTTAATTTTCACTGTAAACCATAATCACACTTAAAAGTTGAAAATATATATGAATTTCCTGTTTTAATGCAAGTTTTGAATATTTCAGTTCCTAAGCTTAGTTTTCCAGGTACAATCCTACAATTGTGGGGAATACAGAGGGAAACTGGGAATTTTGGATGCAGAAAAGATAAAACTGTGAAACATGAGGATGTAACCTCACATCCCCATGTACTTCTGCAAGTTCTCATTGTTTTCATGATTATGTTTTATAGTGACACATGGTACTAAGTAAGTAAGATCTTGCAACCACTAATCCTACAGTTTAGGGGCCCAAATTCACTGCTCCCCTGTGTTTTAAGCTTTCATTCTTATTTTCAATTTCTTCTTTCAACAGATATGCAAACAAAAGTATATTTAGAAGATTGACACCATCTTGATGTTTGCGGAATCGCTTGTCAATAAACTTCCCATTACATGTGTTAAATCCGCACACCACTTGTACCCATAGACGCTGGGGCACTTTCTTCACAAAAATTGTAAACAATGACTTCCAACCACAACTTATCCAAGGAAACTACAATTTTTTGGTAGAAGAAGAAAAAGAAGCGTGCGCTAGATAATCATTTAAATAAATAGTTAAACGGCAGTAGTATAAGGTCATGAATTGCATAAATATTTTACATATTCATGATTATTAATTTGAAAATATTCGTTGTTGAAAAAAAGTAACTAGATTCCTGATTCAAATATCAACAGTTTTGCTGCGAACAGTACCTACAGCGTTCCTCGTACTCTTCTATTGCTGTCATTTTGCCATCTGCTCGTATCTACTTTAGAAATATTTGTAATTTTTGGGGGTTAATTTGGTTGCAGAAAAGGGGTAATAGACATGAATTAAATAAACATTTTGAAGTAACAAAGTAAAGTTAAACTAAATAATGAGTAAAGTAAACAATTAAGGGAACAAAGCTTTGCACCTCATAAACAGTGTAGTTGTGTGCTGCTCGTAACTGTGTTTGTGGAGTGAGCGCTTAGGGACCAAGAACCACAACGTAGTTCAAGTGCAATTTGGAGTGAATCAAGACCAAAACATATATAATTACAATCAAATAAGCACTGTGGAGTTTCAGTTGTGATGGCCGTAAGAGGCAACAAAATGTTTTATTGTGCTGATTACGACTGCAATCTTGAGTAAGATCAATAATAGTTACATATATACGCTAAAAATAAGTGCTGGGAAGGCTGGGAAAGATGGTGGCCCCACTGTGCTTACGAACGGCACCTCCCACGGTGCCGCCATATTGGATTTCAAAACTGCCTTGAAAACACATTTTACGAAGAGCTCACATGCTTATTTTGGTTCGTATGGCACTATCATATATCACATTATGTTGACGAAACTTCCATCTTTTGAATAGTATGCTTAAAGATGTAATAGTATTCTTGTTTCATCAATTAAGTGAATAAGGCTGATCCACGCGATGACGATGGATCCACTGTGGTGTTTCCCCCTATTTAACCATATCACAATAGAAATAATTGGTAAAATTACAGTTTCAACCATTATGGGAAAACTAGAATAAAAATAGGTAGATCTAGTGTACCTATCCGCGGCGGCCCAGAGTATGGCAGTTGCGGTTTTCTATGCAGTTTTACCCCCTGAACAAGAATTTGAAGTAATATTTATTCGGACGACTCTAATTTACCTTTGAACTCTATCCTACGGTAAAGGGGATTCCCATTGGGAACCGGGGTTTTGGGTGGGGACAAAACCCTAACTCTATCCTACGGTAAGGGGGACCCCAGTGGGAACCGGGGTTTTGGGTGGGGAGAAACCACTTGGGGGGTGATTTTGCCGTGTTATTGTGGTATTTCCCACATTTATCACTTTTAAAAACACGAAATACAGGCGGAAATAAGAGATAACAAAACTAGCGATAGTGGAGCCGTTCCACATCCATATTCGTCTACTACTACTACTACCACAACACTGAATCCTACTACGCATGCGCTAATGCTACTGCGCATGCGCTAACTGTAAGGGAGCTTTTTGGCCTAAACTCAGACTGCTTAGTGAGGAAAGAAATGGGGGTTTACGGAGGGATACATTGTATTAGCCAAACACGTTACAGTATGACCCCTACGTTGCTACCGGACTGAGTGAAGGATTGGGTGGTACAGGGTTCCCAGATTTGGCAGTTTCTCACCAAATTTGGCTTTTTTTCCTAATTTGGTGGTAAAAATTCACTTTGGCTGGTTAGGTATTTTGGCTGGTTTTCAAATACTTTCTATTTGAGCTAAACACTGATCCCACTTTTGAGGATCGGTCTCCCCAGATTGGGAATTTTTGAAGGTTTTCAGGAAAATCTGGGGAATTTGAATAGGTTTTCAGTAAACTTGGTAACATTTAAGCAAAATATGTAGATGGAATTAAAATACAAATCACACACACACCAGACGACCACAAAACAGGCCGCCGGATTCTCAGAGAACGAGCCTAATTTCAAAATTTCAATTCATTCTCGTTTATTTCCCTGTATTCTTATATTAGTTTATATTATCTAACTAAAACTATGATGCCGCTATACAAGCATATATATGATAAAAAAATATGCATTTATAAAGATAAATATGAACGCACATATATTTGCCGGTTATTTGGGTTGTTTGGATTTCCATTTTGGCGGGATTTTGGCTGGTTTCATGGTAGACTTTGGCTGGTTGGTAGTGGTGTCATCTGGAACCCTGGCTGGTAACCATACGTTGAGTTACATAAAAGCATTTACCTAATTTGTTTATTAAACATGTTATGTGAATTCTAGTGTTTATTCCTTTTCATTTTTTTTTTTCCATAGTATTTTGTATAATAACTGTTTTGAAATATCCCCACCTAATCAATTCACCATATATAACTTGAAATATTATGTTATAATTGAGGACAGACACCTAAAAATGCCTACGTGTTGATATAGAACTCAGTTTTAGGACGTTTCGATACCTACCTACCTACCTACCTGTTACGTGAAATTGCACATTGCGTTGCATATTACATACACACTCCCCTATATCATTTATACACAAGTCAATCCCTCCCCTTTCCAGTATTCACGACTGCTCTTTACGTTACAACACACCATTTACAATGCATTTCTCACCGATACCAATATCTAGATTAAAGTTTGCCATATTATTTCCTTTTTATAAAACCTACATTTAAATATATTCCATTATACACTTTTACAGACATTACAATTTACACCTCCCTTCCAGTTTCCTTACTATTATGCAGTTATGTATGGTTACTTTTTACATTTTATAAACACTTCCACACCCATCAGTTAGGTTTATAATGTCATTTTATACCTACTGGGGCCGAATCCCATCCCCCGGTTAGGCAACATACCCTTAGGGTTAGTTTGTTATATTTGGTGTTGGTTTACCTACTAAGTTTTACTTCCTTGAAGGGGGTTACCCGGTTAGGCTAGGTTGGTTAGTTCTTCAAGGGTGGATAACCGGGGGGGCGGGGGGGGGGGGGGGTTAGGTTACAATTCCCTACTGGTTACCTATAGGTTAGGTTTGGATAGGTTACATCCTTACTAGGTTAGTTAGGCCTTTACAAGGGGGGGTACGGGGGGCGAAGCCCCCCAATGGTCAGGCAGAGATTACCCTAGTAGGTTAGGTTAGGTTTTAGGTTGGTTAAGGCTTACATTCCTTACTAGGTTAGGTTAGGCCTTTAAGGGGGGGTAAACGGGGGGGCGAAGCTCCCCTGGTCAAGGCAATATTCCCTACTGGTTAGGTAGGTTTAGGTTACATTCCTTACTAGGTTAACGTTAGGCCTAGTATTTCCCTACTAGGTTTTAGGTTAGGTTGCGTTCCTTACTTAGGTTAGGTTAGGCCTTAAGGGGGGGTATGGGGGGGGCGAAGCCCCATGGTCAAGGCAAATGTTCCCTACTAGGTTAGTTTAGGTTGTTAGGTTACATTCCTTACTAGGTTCATTAGGACCAGTATTTCCCCCTAACTAGGTTAGGTGTGGTTACGTTCCTTACTAGGTTTAGGTTAAGGCCTTTAAGGGGGGTACGGGGGCCGAAGCCCCCTGGTCAGGCAATATTCCCTACTAGGTTTAGGGTTAGGTTGGTAGGTTACATTTCCTTACTAGGTTAGGTTAGGCCTTTAAGGGGGGGTAGCGGGGGCGAGGGCCCCCCTGGTCAGGCAATATTCCCTACTAGGTTAGGTTAGGTTAGGTTGGTGTTAGGTTTACATTCCTTACTAGGTTACATTAGGCCTAGTATTTTGCCTACCTAGGTTAGGGTTAGGTTACGTCCTTAACTAGGTTTAGTTAGGCTTTAAGGGGGGTACAGGGGGGGTGAAGCCCCCCCCTTGTTCAGTGCATTCCCTACTGTAGGTTAGGTTAGGTTGTTAGTTATTCCTTACTAGGTTAGGTTAGGCCTTTAAGGGGGGGTAACGGGGGGGCGAAGCCCCCTGGTCAGGCAAATATTCCCTACTTAGGTAGGTTAGGTTAGGTTGGTTTAGGTTACATTCCTACTACAGGTTAGTTAGGCCTTTAGGGGGGGGTACGGGGGGGCGAAAGCCCCCCCTGGTCAAGGCATATCCCTACTAAGGTTAGGTATAGGTTAGGTTGGTTAGGTTACATTCCTTACTTGTTAGGTTAGGCATAGTATTTTCCCTACTAGTTAGGTTAGGTTAACGTTCCTTACTAGGTAGAGTTAAAGGCCCTTTGAGGGGGGTAGGGGCGAAGCCCCCTGGTCAGCAATGTTCCCTACTAGGTTAGGTTAGGCCTTTAAGGGGGGTACGGGGCGAAATCCCCCTGGTCAGGAAGCAGATATTCCTTACTAGGTTAGGGTTAGGTTACATTCCCTTACTAAGGTAGGTTTAGGCCTTTAAGGGTGGGGTACGGGGGCAAATCCCCCTGGTCAGGCAACATTGCCTACTAGGTTAAGTTCCCTACTAGGTAAGGTTACATTCCCTGCTAGGTTAGGTTATGTTAGGTTGGTTTGGTTGTTGGCGGTTCTTTAAGGGGGGTTACAGCAGGCCCAACCCCACCTCTGGTCAGGCAACATCCCCTACAAGTTTAATTAGTTTTGTTATATGCTAACCTATGTTTAATTTGGTCTTTTGTATTTATTAAAACAACTATAGGCCCTATTACACATTTACCACCCAGGACTTAAATCCCACCCCCTCCTGGGCCCGTTATATATGTATTTGTATTATTTCATATTTGAACCCATCCCACATTTACATTTAGTTCCTTAACTACCCATTTACTTTTATTACCCTTAACATTGCCAACTTATCTTGTTAAGTGCTTGTTCATTTACCTCAGCCCCACCCTGCCTCAACCAATAGCATCAAAGCATTTTTACTACTCCACCCCACCTCTCCTACCCTGTTTCTACGGTCTGGCCTCCTGCCACCTCCTAACTGTAGAACTCCACACTGTTGAATCTGCCGCCATGACATCCACTGCTGCATCTACTTCACGCTCACCCCAGCCCCTCACCAGGAACTCTTTGCCAACTTCATGTAACAATTGTTACATGAGTTAAAGATTTTTCTGCCTTTTACTCAGGTAATTATGATCGACTAATCGGTTTTTGCCAGGACCATGGCCTCCTGAGAAAGCAGGTCTTTGCCCCCATTCAGTCGACTCCAAAGATACGGGAGGAGAATGTATAACTTCGTCGGGTACTTGGCTGTTGCTTATTTCAAGCTGCATTTTGAGAAACCCAAGACCCGCCTCCACGCATTCTTAAAAGCAGCTGCTGCTTTGTACCCTCCACCCCTTTAAGGTAAGGTCCAAACATTATTCTTTATATGTTTTAGGAAAGTGAGTGTTAGGCTTTCGCCGAAAGTTGCGTCAAGGTATGTTACTATTCAGTGGGGTGCTGCTAAGACAACTCGTACCTTCCACCTACCCCGCCACCCACCCCCTGTGCATTACCCCCCCCCCCCCACCCCCCCCCCCCTTATGAACATATGGCTCCGTGGTGGTTGGGGAATTTAAACATGGCGGCTGTGTTTACATTGCCTTCACCGTAACGAATACTTGGTACCTTCCTATAGGACCGTTCTTCGGTGACTTAGACTATGGCAATTGACATTTTCTGTTATTTTAGTTGCTTTACAAAGGGTTGTAAGGAATATTTTTTTCGTTGGTTGGAAACTAAACTTTAAATATACCTTTGAGTTTGTTTGGTTGCGGCTATTATGTAACTTTCAAAGGTCAATTACTGCTTAGTTACAGCCGCCCGAATGGATATTACTTTTAAATCTTGTACAGTAACTCAAATAACATAGGAATCAGTCAATTGCCATAGTCTAAGCCACCGCGGATTGCTTCTGTAGAAATACCTAAAAATATATTTGTTGCATCAGAAATAATGTAGTTCCAACGGATTTAACATTTATTTTGACTGCAAACCATCCGATTTAGAGATTTACTATGTAATTGGAGTTTACAAAAACGAGTTTTTCCAGAAAAAGGTTAAATGTCCAGGAGAAGGCCGCACCCGTTTTTCAAGTATTAACGACGAAAAACGGCAAAAAACGACCAGATTGGTGTTGCACATCGCATAGAAACATGAGGAAATGAATAAAAAAGAAACTAAGAGTTACTCTTAACACACAAAATCTAAGCATAAACCTACTACTTCAATTATGGGGGATCCCAGTGGGAAGCGGGGTTTTTGGGTGGGGGGAGGAGGAGAAAAGTGATTTTCGGGACACTACCGAACCTAATACAACCACCTAACCTTACCTAGGGCCCTGTACCCCTACCTAGGCCTAGCGCGGGGGGGGGGCTCCGCCCCCCCTGCGACCCCCCTTAAGGCCACTGCCTAACATCCATCAAACCAAATCCAAAGTGATGGTACTGCTGTATACATCGTTATACTACCACCATTATAATATACTCTATAAATTAATGAAGCTTACCTTAAACTGTTGGTTGATAAAGATGTGCTGCTGCTTTGAGGAAAACGTGAAGCCGTTGCAAGGTTCCCTGACATGCAACTTAAAGTAGGAAGTGGCCAGGTACCCGACGACCACATTGCACTGCAAACAATCGGTAGGAAATCGAAGGTCTGTCAAAATTAATGCCAGAAGGGCCAGCCACTGCCTCTGCCATAGGTACAGGAAGACCAAATGCCGTTTTTTGCTTCATTATTCGAGTATTCAGTCAAACAAGGATACCAGTGGACTCTAGACAGGTAACTTTTTTACTCCGCTGAAATGCTAGTGAAACTTAGTTTTCGACTAAAGTCGTTCATAATTGGTTATGAAACCCATGACGTCATAACGATGTCACACCTCTCAGCCAATAATGAGTAACTGGAACTGCTTTTGTTTGCGTAAGAAAGTAAGTTAGAGGGCTCATTAAAAGTAAACATTGCCGTAGAGGAAACACCTCTCCGACTTAGGAAAACTTCGGGTAAAAAGGCTAAAAACTTAATATTTTTTTTTTCTCTGTAAGTATGCATTAGCGACAATAATGTATTGAGAAGTGTTTTGTTATCACGTCCTTAACATAGTGAACTAAGTTAAAATACGCTACATTATTAATGTCCATAAATGAAATAATACCCTCATGCGGCATTGGAGTTCGGCCCCAAAACGAAATTTTACTACATTTATAATGCAAATATTGTGAGGTAAAATATGGTAGTGCCTAGCCTGTACTACTAGGCTAAACTTGTTTGCCAAACCTAGTACTACCTAGACTATTTCTACAGCTGTCATCCTGTTTCCAAAGCAGTCCTAAGACATTAGATTTTCCAAAATATAGATGCGTCTCAACCTAAACTATTTGCAACCCCCACCCAACCCCAACACGACCCCACGCCCCTGGTGGTACCAACATGGGCCGAAGTAGCAACGAAGCGCCACTAGGCCTATGTTAGTGACAGAACATAAAACATCATAAAATACAACTAGACCTACGTCTAGCGACTATTTCTGCCACTTTTAAATCATTCATATTCTAATGTATAACTGTTTTAGAAGGCAATCACGCCGATAATCAACTTACCTACAGCAAAATTACCCCTTTGTAACGAAGGACTCGAAGGAGCCAAGAAAGACACCAACACCGTTCTAGGAAGACTAACAGACTGGACAGGACTGTCAGGACAGGAAGCTGAAAACGAATTTCTTCACAATCATCGGATAAACAGAGAAAATGCCACTTATTTCACCTTGAATTCCCACCAAAGTTTGCATTTTTATTTAAAAAATTATAAAGAAAAGTTTGGTAAATGAAGTCTTAATTATAAAATCTTAATCTTGAAGTCGAAGTCTCACGCGCTGTCACAAGCAACCAAAAGTAAATCCACATTTTCAATTTCTTAATCCAGAATAATGTAAAACTCGGATTAATTCACGATTTACTTGCATGATGAAAATATATTTTATATCAGTATAAACCACATATCATTGTTAAACCTTCAGGTTACTTTCTCTCTCTCTCTCTCTCTCTCTCTCTCTCTTTATATGTATATATATCTATATATATATATATATACATATATATATATATATATATCACATCACCGTGATTCATATACGTGCATTAATTGCCACAAATGGCCTTTAATATTCAATTCACTCTACCTTGGAATTAATATATTTTCATACATGTTAGTCGAAGGGGAATTTTTTAGTTGCTAACAATTTCGTCCTCTCCTGGATTCGAACCAGCGCACCAGGAATTCAGTGATGTTACCGACGTCAGTAAAGTCCTGACTTTAGTTTACTTTAGATTCTTTAGATGCAAAGTAGTACTACTGCAACAGCTTTGCTTTTTTCCCCTTGTCCAGTAATTTTTAGAAAATATGCTATTTTTTATAGATAAATCAACCCTCACTAAAATATATTTCAAATTATTGCTATTGACGTCTAATCTGAACTATAATCTCAAATATTTGAAAGCCACATATAATTTGAAGAGAAAAACTTAGCATACCTATTCCGTCGTGGGCAGTCAGTATTCTTTGTACATGAAAATAACTACATTCTCTTATAACAAGAAATAAATTGTCTAAAATGTTAACTTATGTGAAGTGCAGCATTTTGTATAAATGAATCATGTACTTTAATGTGAATATATCTGACACAGAGTCAGAAACTACTTAATTAATTGAAAAATTATTACCTTAATGAGTCATCAGTAATTTATCTCAATATATTTGGTAATGTGTGTATGTATGTATGTATGTATGTATGTATGAATGTATGGGCGCCCGGGCCGTCGGTCTGACGGGACTGAGATTCGGAACGGAAATGGGTTTCCACATCTGGAAGGTCAGACAGACAGACAGACAGACAGAGAAGAGCGGTTGTTTGGAGACAGAGAGCTGGTATTAGTGAGAAGAAAGAGTGAGAGAGACAGTGATGGTTGGAGACAGAAAGAGAGTCAGAGAAAGGAGCTTTCTCTTTTCTTTCTTTTCCATTTCAGTTTCAAGCGTCTTCACTTTCCAGTCAGGTTGGCTTTTGCCATGACTATCAATAAAGCCCAGGACAGTCTCTCAGAGTGGCTGGCATCAACTTGGAACAACCTTGCTTTTCTCACAGTCAGCTTTACGTGGCGTGCTCAAGAGTGGGCTCTCACGAACGTCTGTTCATTTTGTCATCGGATGGAAAAACAAAGAACATACCAAAAGGCTCTCCAGTGAATTGGAATCTCTCTGCCAACACCAAGAATTTTTCTTTCCATATATGTTTATGATACTTCATTTTGATATTCATTTTCAACGATGTTGTTTGTTTTGTCAGATTTGCATTCCTCACAATTCAGGTCGTGGTACTGTATTCAATTGTGACCTGATTTATCTATTTTCTTTTCATAAACTATGCTCTGGGTTACACGGATTCATCTCGCTGGGACCCGCCCTAAACATATCTGTTCTTTAACAACAACAAAAATGAGAGGTTGATTTATGTCATACAATAAATGATGAGTTGAATGCCTTTATTCTATAAGCTCTTACAAAGAATAGGAAATGCTTTCTAAATGGGGGCAAGGTATAGCAGACAGTGTCAAGGCGGTAACATTGTATAGGTACCTACCTGCCGAGATACAGCCCACAGCTTGTACTGCTCTAAAAACTCCTATGTTCCCCTCCAAGAATTTGGCAGTGACAATATTCTTTTAAACTACAATTCACTCGTAGATAAACAATAAAACTATTTGTTGAACAGACATCCTACGACAAGAGAGGCAAAGAAAAAAAAGTGGTATTAAGAAATCAGGATTGTTAGCCAGTAAAAAAGCATAGTACTAAGACAAACCAACTCATGACTATTTGTTTAAAAATAAGAAAAAACATTCTCTGTAATGGAGGAGATTATCAATTAATCCATGAGTTTAACATACAAAATCCATCATCCATGCTGGTTTGGATTTATTTCTTATGGGCACAATGGCAGTAGTGTATGTATAGGCGGTACTGTCATTTACAGCGGGCCGCCTATTGATTTTCCTCAGGAGTCTTCAGTTGTGTAAGGATAAGCAGCCACTGCCATCTAATCTTATTGCATACTAACAGTGTGAGAGTTTTCGTCGCAACACCTGTTCTGTCCCACCTGTTGGAGGCCTGATTTTGGATTCAAACACGGGAACCTGTCTTCAGGGGCATCAACGTAGTTTTACTTGCATTTTTGTCATTTCCAGTTCCCATTTTCTGAGTGCCCTGTGCCAGTGTCTTGTTACTTCATAATGTTGTGTGGCTGTGGGCACGCCAATGCATATTTGTTTGCTCGTAGTGAGTTGCACTGGGAACTTACTCACCCCACATATGGATGTAGGTATTAGAGGACAGTGAAGGTTACTTTATCATTATTGAGACACCTTCCTCTTCTCGTGTGGGCTCTAATGATTCGCTTCACAGTCTTGACAGCTGCCCCTGTCTTACCATTTGACAGTTGGTATAGACTTTCTATTTCTTGTGACTTCTGCAGGTGCCAGTCTCCAGATAATATCTTAGCCATTAATTACTGATATACTGGATCATTGTTTGTCGCCCTTTTGACAGTCTCTTCCTACATGCTGTATCTATCATCGTATAGGGCTTTTGTGGCAGTGGAAACTACTGCTGTTGTCAGGTCTTCATCCAGCTCAGTGTCGTCTGTGTTACGTGTCGTCCTAAGGCCTGGGAACCATGAAAGGAAGTCATCAGCACAGTTCTGTTTTCCCGGAAGGTATTACTTGACATGATATTGAACTGTAGGTTTTTTTTCTTCAGTCTAAACAACCTAGGGTTAACTACATCTCCCAAGGACTTTTTACCAAGAAACTTGATGTGTGGTCGGTGGTCCATGATGATTGTGAGGACTGGGCATCCTAGTAGGAAGAGTCTAGCCTTCTTAAGGGTGAGTGCACACTAGGCTTCACTGTACGCTGCATATGTAAGACTCATCACCAACTCCTCGCAAATTCTTGTTAGCCCCACCTACTGGACTGCTCATTAGGGTGAGTTAGTGGTGTGGCGTGAGTCTTGATGAGCAGTCCAGTAGGTGGGGCTAACAAGAATTCAGGAGGAGTTGGTGATGAGTCTTACGTATCCAGCGTGCAGTGAAGCCTGGTCTAAACTCATCTTAAGACTCCAAACTACTGCTAGAGCCTCTGCTACAAGGCTGCATATCATGCCTCTGCAGGCACAAAATAATGACTACCACATAAAGCAATCCTCCATCTTCCCTTGCAGTAGAAGAGGTACTCAGCTGAGGTACACAAGCAATATTGCTGAAGGACGATAAAAACCTATCCCTTCCTTACTCTAGTCTGTAATTGCTACCATGTGATGGGCTTTATCATAGTATGCAAGGCCTTCTTTGGCCAACTGGCATATGGCAGCCTGTGCTTGTTTAAATCTTGTCTGTAGTTGATCAACCAGGTAGACGTATTTCCCTACAAGTTTTTTTACTTCTCTGAAAGGGGACATGTTCGATGTGGTGGTAAGAAATGGTGCTAACTGATTCACAAAACCTTGCTATGCCCTGATGGCTACTAAGCCATCTTCTGCAGGCTTATAGTATTCCAATCCCAGATGAAAGCAAACAAAATCTACTCCTCTTCTGCAAAATTGAAATTTTTCAGGCTTAAGTGTGATACCTTTCTTGTACACATTGCCAAGAAATCATAGGTGTTCCCAAAAGCCTTCCTCTACACATGTATTTCCAAGGTAGCCTCTTAATGGCATCAGTGAATCAATGTGTGGAGGTGTCCAAGGCAGAGCAGTGGCCCATGGGTGTCCTGCAATACTGCTACTGCTCCCAAGGCATGAAAGTAGTGAGCTTGCAACTTTCCTTTCCAGTTCTATCTGATGAAAACCTCAATATGCATCAGCGACTGTCTTGAAAGTATTCGATGATACACCCAATACCACATTGAAGGATGCAGGCGTATGGTGTGTCTCTCACAAGCGGCATGCTTTAAGTCGCTTGCAATCGACACTGTATCGAGGATGGCTGGACGTCTTGGTCACTACTGCATGGCAGTCATACGGAACTGCTCCATGATTAAGGTAGATGTGATGAGGCTTACCTGTCATTCCTTGAGGTGTTGAACCTTGAGGATGAAAAATGCAGAAATAACTATTTCTTGAGTGGTAGAGGCACTGTCATTGGTTTTGGAGTCATGATGGCCGTAGTTGTTCATTGAGGCACCAGGCCTATTTACGTTCTCTGAGGCCACAGAAAGAATGTGATGTGGGATTTTCTCTGTTACTAGGCCCAGTTCCTTACAGGCTGTCGATGAAAAGTAGAGTTGTTCAGCTGTCTTCATGAAATAAATGTCCTGCAAAGTGGAGCATCAATAATACTTAATCTGGCAGATGGCCAATCCCATGCACTTCAGAAGTATATGTCACCAACGGCCCTCAGGTCAGCCCAGTGTCACAGCAGTGTAAATCGCACGTTAATTAATTTGATCCTGTATGCTAGCACTCTATCTGATTGTATATACAGCTACCTAGAGAAGAATAAACTATGCCAAGTTAAGCACCACGAGTTGTATCTCTCAAGCCTTTCACATATATGATATAGACCCCATGATATGATGACGTATCGACATATGACAGTACGGGAAGGTCTTACCATACGCTTGGGCACATGTGTCCGCCACAGCAGGAGCAAACTTACCATCCCTCCCATGATCATGTGCGACCTCCACCTTGATTGTGGGTTGAGGAGCATGGTGGGCTTCAACCACTACAATGGCCCCTGAAATGTCTACAGAAGCGACAGGCCGCACCATACTCTTCTTTCTGCTTCTACATTATTTCTTCAGATGACCTACTTCCTGACAACCGTGGCATGTGAGGGATTTGGATGGGAAAGAAGCCCTGTCCCGACCGTGTTGGCCTCCTCAGTTATTACAGTTACAGAGTGTAGGGGTCACATTACCCATGGCATTCTAGGTCTCTGCAACTTCCAGCGCGGTATCCAAGTCGGTGTCGGTGCCAGCTGTATTTGGGAAACCACCAAGATTTCCTGCCTTTATCATATCCTTCCCAGCAGCTTCAAACGTTCAGCACATAGCCCATGAGGTATCAATATTGTAGAAGATATTACATGACTGAAATACTTGCCCTTTTTAACTCCTGGTTACAAAAGCCCACCATATCTGTGTGCACTTAATGAAATAATCACTCGCAGACCAATCTTGCCCTTGCAATATATATATATATATATATATATATATATATATATATATATATATATATATATATATATATATATATGTGTGTGTGTGTGTGTGTGTGTGTGTGTGTATATATATATATATATATATATATATATATATATATATATATATATATATATATATAAGCAAATGCCACAGGAAAATGATAGTCAGAAATCCAAGCGCTTTCGTCTTTATTCAGACATCGTCAAGGAGCTACTAAAGTACAATTGGAGAGGAAGGCCTCAGGTACAAACAAGATCAGGAATACCAGATGGTTAATTATCAAAAGGGTAAAAATTAAAAAGGATAATCCAGGATTATCGGATATCACACGGTCACAAACTTAAACAGATTCTGACCCTAACCGAAATTACAAAGTATCTTTACAGTCCAAAACATGTAAAAACTGAATATATCAATTTTGTTGCTTATATTTATCTACAACTTTTTTCATTATGAAAGCATCAAGTTTAAATAAACCAAGACTTAAATTTAGAACATTTCTATTATTTGATTTGATAAAACAAGATTCAATGATATTCCTTTAACTGTGTCATTACATGGGACTAAGGCTCTTGCTTGACTCCAGTTAATAGGATGGTCTAAATCTCTCATATGTACAAATTATGCATTCGATATTTGCCCAGTTCTCACAGAATATTGATGTTGCTTGAGACGCTGTGAAATAGATTTGCCGGTCTGTCCGTAATAGACTTTATCACACTTTTTGCAAGGAATTTCATATATGCAGCCTGGTAGATCTTTAGGAGAATTTTTGATTACTAAACTCTTGACATTAATATTACTGAAAACAACATTTATGTTAAAAAGCTTTAAAATTCTAGGAATATCTAAAAACCTTTAGAATTTTAAAGCTTTTTAAAGAATTTTCTTACATATAAGAAATACAGGTTTTTATTTTATTGTTTAGAAACGAATAATAGGAGTTGTTTCCTACGTTTTGTGCGATTTTTCTGAATTTCGTTTAGAAACCACATAGTACGTGTAGTGATATGCATTTTGATGGACAAATAAATAAATAAATAACCTACGTATAACTGGCTTTGATGTCTTAAAAAATATCATAGACCGTATCCTACAAGCGACATGTACCGCAGATAATTCTTAATGGCTGACACAATACAGCAGGTATCCTTATGTATCACAGTAACATGCTTAATTGAAAGACGATCGAGACTGTTTGACAATGACACATCTAATGTAATACCGATAGGCCTACTGACTACAGAACATTTTTAAAAACGACTAAGATCGTTCTTACTTTATATCACGTGGCATGTAAAATGTTAATTATGTTCCGATAGCAAAATTAAATGCCACTCCATTTCTATGCATAGATATATAGTGGATATGCTACTATAATATGCTAGCATACATGAGATATATAAAATCTGAATAGCACAAAATTAAGGGTAAATAAATTCCATTGTGTTTTCTTTACCTGTGAAATGTTATCCCATTCTCTCTGGAAGACTTCCTGTGCACATTTCGGTAATCGTGTGGTAGATTTTTAGAATTATAAGCAGCTATGTCTTTCTGGCAGCCTAAAAAGAGGTGAGCGTCTGAGTGGGTCTGTCGGAATTCTGGATCCTGGTATGCGTAGATTGTGAGAACTCTCTTTGGCTATGGTGTCGATTTCTTTAATTAATTATGAAGTTATTTATGTGCCCGTCCCTCTACCGCAATAAGGTAAGAGTATACAAGCTAACTAAGCATTATTATGGCGTTCAAGATGACAAGTGAAATGTGAGGGAGATGTACTAGCACGGCTGAAAAAAGCTCAAATGGTAGCTAAGCTACAGAAAATGTTGGATGTAGCAAGTGTTTTGCCTTCATACTTGGACGGCGACCCCTTGCCATTGTATGTAGTAGTCTGATACAAAACAGCTTGATCTTATGCCATTGAGCGAAAGCTGTTAGCGGCGTTCATAGGTGTAGCAAGAGAGAGAGATCGTAGTTTAACAAGACCACTGAGCTGAGCTGGCCCGAAGGATTAGATATTTTACGTGGCTAGGAACCAATTGGTTACTTAATAACGGGACCTACAGCTTATTGTGGGATCCGAACTGCATCGAGAAATGAATTTCTATTACCAGAAATAAATTCTTCTGATTTCATGTTGGCAGAGTGGGAAATCGAACCCGTAACCTGAGATAAAGTCTCATGATACTAAGTACTAATTTATAGTACTATATAGTAGTAGTTGTCAGACTTAACCTTGGTTATATAGACTGACTGTAACCCGACATACTATTTTTTTTAGGCTAAATGATATTTAATGTCAAATAGGCTTTAATAAAAAGCTTATGACAAGATTGCTTATTTTATTTGCTCAAAAAGCAGGCGTGTAGTTGACTGCAAGTTGACTGTGATCTTACACATGTTTACTAGAGCTTGTTCAACACAGTTATAAAGATATGAAAACATATAATATACCCTTGCTATCTGTTGCACAGCCTACCAAGAATAAGCTGAGACCCGCATTGGACTTTAGAGCTGAATGCTCATGTGGGTTGTTATACATTGTTGAGCTTTTCCTTATTTGAAGGCCGTCTATCAGAAATTTCGCGTGAAGATCTTGTAACTTTTGAAACACCAAAATTACACTAACATAAAGAAGAATGGTGTGGTCAAATGGTCAGAAAGTTAAAGAATGATACCACCTAGCAATGTTAACTTCCTTGGTGTAGTCAGCATACTGAACAAATGTGTAATTTGTGTAATAGCCATGTTAGAACTACTGATATTGAAGTTAGTACCTAAGTATATAAATATAATCATCAGACATTTTTAACTCATATGCCAAACATGAAATGGGGATGAGCTCCCTATCTCGAGAAAATATAAGTGTATTTGTCCTGGATGTATTAACTATAAAATACCGTAGTTCACAGTATGTACAGCTTTTAATTAAGACAGCCTGTAAGCCCTTGACAGATCAGCCGTTACAATAGTAGCATCGCCATATAATAAAACATACACTTTAAAAATAATTCGACATCATCATTACTTGAATTGCAACGCATTTCATAAGCGAATAAAACAAGCTCTTTGTAGTCTCTGCTGAGAAAATATCCAATCTCATTTAAATACAGGGCAAATGAGAGTTGACAAAGATATGCGCCGTTACATTTCTGCAGCCATGCTATTACTACTACTAATACCATTGCTTGTGTTGTGACAACACGCTCCCAATAATCGTCAGCGACTGTCAGGTTAATGTTAAGTGATCACCTGTAGATCATGATCATATAAGCTATTAAGGTGAAGACCGAGCTGCCAGATAATTATTATTATGTATGACTAAATAGGTAACTAATCCTACAGTTTAGGGGGTCCAAATTCACTGCTGCGATGTGTGTGTTTGCGTGGCTAAGTTTCCGATATTAAAATTCCATAAATATCTGATAAATATGTGTGGTTATATTAACCTTACGTTATGCAGTGAATCTGCACCCCTAAACTAGGATTACCTAAGGTATATGTGTGAAGTGCTACCATTCACTCGCAGAAAGAGCTTTATTCACTCGATACTATAGTAGCTACTATTTAATTGGTGAAACAACAATACAATTAAATCTTTTAGCATACCATTCAAAAGATTGAAGTTTCATCAACAAATGAAATTTGGTATACCTACCTAGGTATGAAACTGCCATTCGAACTAAAATATATAGGTAAGCATGTGAAGTCTTCATAAAATATGTGTTCAAGGCAGTTTTTAAATCCAATAGGCTATGGCGTCTCTTTGAAACGCGAGCAATTCGTTACTGTCATGATGGCCATGTCCTTTCTAGTGCTCATTTGAGCAGTATTTGCGTATACGTAGCCTATTAGTAGGGTAAACAATCACGGATGATCCATCGTCATCACGCTGGCCAGGCCTTTTTCACTCAATATTTAATTGGTGAAACAAGAATACAATTACAACTTTAAAGCATACCATTCAAAAGATTGAAGTTTCGTCAACATAATGTGATATATGAAAGCCCCATACAAACTAAAATAAGCATGTGACGCTCTTCGTAAAATATGTTTTCAAGGCGGTTTTGAAATCCAATATGGTGGCAATCGTGAGGCTGGCCAGTCTAACCACGGACTATCCACCATCTTTCCCCGCCTTCCCAGTACTCATTTGAACAATGTTAGCGTATATATGTAACGTTTATTGATCTTACTGAAGATTGCAGTTGTAATCAGCACAATAAAACAACATTTTGTTGCCTATATTAGTGAAAGTATGAAACTTTTTATTCCCGGGGTCATGGTTCTTACTGCCATCACAACTGAAACTCCACAGTGCTTATTTGATTGTAATTATAAACATTTTGGTCTTAATTCACTCCACATTGCACTTGAACCACGTTGCTGTTCCTGGTTCCTAAGTACTCACTCCGCAAACACAGTTACGAGCAGCAGACGACAACACTGATTATGGGTGCAGAGCTTTATTCTCTAAATTGTTTACTTTACTCATTATTTAGTTTAACTTTACTTCAAAATGTTTATTTAATTCATGTCTATTATCCCTTTTTTGCAACCAAATTAACCCCGAGAAATTACAAATAATATTTCGGATGTATACTTACGAGCAGACGACGCGAGGAAAAATGACTCATCGTTACCAATCTAGTGAAGCGTCACACATACACCGATGCATTTACAGACTGTTTCCATGAATTCTAGTTGTCATAGTAATGCAGTAATGATAAAATACACTAATTTCACTTATTTCCCCAGTTTTGTGTAAGTCTTATACCCAGTTTGGAGGGTAAACATATACCATTTGACAACACTGATAAACAATTGAAGAGCGCAAAGAATGCCGTAGTTCCCTTGGATAAGTAGTGGTTGGAAGTCGTGTTTACGATTTTTTGTGATGAAAGTGTCCCAGCGTCTATGGGTACAAGTGGTGTGCAGATTTAGCACAGGAAATGGGAAGTTTGTTGACACAAGCAACTCCGCAAACATCGAGTTGGCGTCATTTTTAATTGTAAGTAAAAATTTTGAAAGCGTCATGGGGATAGTGTGCACTGCGTTGGCCACACTTTTCATTGGCCTCTGTTTAAATCTTAAAATATGGCCTTAATTTCTAACTTTGGAGAAAATACTCACTTCAAAAGGAGAGTAGAGGTCTTGAGCTCCTGCTATCACCACCAACAACTCATGACTGATGACCATCTCCGGTGTAAGGACGTGTTAAAGTACTTTTTTGGGGGGTGGCCAAAAACGCAGTAGTAGTCAGTGAGTTGGCCAGTCCAGTCGGTTGTTTACCTTATGTGTTCAAGGCAGTTTTTAAATCCAATATGGCATCTCTTTGAAATGCTAGCAATTCGCGTCACTCACATAATGGCCATGTCCTTCCCAGCGCTCATTTGAACAATACGTATTTGCGTATACGTATTATATGTAACGTTCATTTATATTTCTCAAGATTGTAGTTGTAATCAGCACAATAAAACAACCTTTTGTTGCCTACACTAGTGAAAGTATGAGAAGTCTTAATCCCGGGGTCATGATTTGAACTGAAATGCATTTGTAACCATGTAGCTAATCAGAGGTTTTATCCTTACTGCCATCACAACTGAAACTCCACAGTGCTTATTTGAGTGTAATTAGGTATGCACTTTTAGTTCCTAATTCACTCCAAATTCTAATTGAAATACCTGGGAGTTTGTTTACAGTGAACACTTTTTCAGTCTTATTGTACATCTGGCTGCCAAAAACATGTGTGAACAGATGACGCATCAGTTAATTGTTTACAACAAAAATTTTGTATTTGTTCCTACATGCTATACAAACCCACGGTCCTTAACAATAGGAATTACTTTCAATGTAGGCTGGAATTCAGCTGTTGAAGATTTAACAAGGTAGTTAAGCAGTAACTGCTTGTCTGGTAGTTGGGAGACCTGCCCGATTGGACGCAAACATTCCACTGCTTTCGGTAGCTGTAGAGAATAGACGTGCTTTTGTGCTTTTGCTCTCTGCCCCGTTGTTGTCATTGGAGATTTTTCTACTAATTTCTATGAGATCTTAACTTATTTTGTGAATGTGTTGTTTGTTTGTATTTTTTTTTAATTTTTTATAGCAACGGGCAAACCTAGGACTTACATAAGCCTAAATGCTCCCATACTCTCAGCGCATTTGTCCTGGAGTAGGGGGTAGAAAGTGTGGTAGCTTCCATTCACTAGTGGTTGTACATTGGTCCCTCCGTGTTCGCGGAGGATGTGTACCAGACACCCCCCCCCCCCCCCTGCGAATAGTTTAAACTGTGGTGGGATCATCAAGCTAAAAAAAAAAAAAAAGCAAGCAAGACCTCCCCACATTTACGTTAACCACTCCTAGCTTACAAATTTTTCCCTGCCACGTTTTCCCTTTTACGTTACTTTAATTACTAACAGGACACTTGGATCAGCAAGGCAAAAAACACAATCTCAAACACATTTACTCACCAGGAAACTTGAGACAATCAGGGTGAGAAGTTGTGCTTTCAGCATAATATGGCCGTCGGAAAACAACTCCACCGTTACTAGTGAACAAAACATCAAACAACAAACCACTATCATCAACCCCCACTTAACACTAAAACACAAAAATAAAACAAACAAGCACCAAGACCATACAGAGCACAATAAATCACTAACACAAACAAACACCAAACAATCACCAAGACTATACAACAATCTACAACATCAAACACCACAAATTACTCACAACTCGACAACCATACGAACTTAAGCACAACAAACTCAATTACTCAAAAATCAAAATTATGTGAAAAACACACAGACAACTCTAGTGACTTACCACCTCTCACTGTGAATTCCTTCTTTGACTGACTGCTTGGCACCGAACCAACACGCCTGCCATACCAGCAGTTCACTCATTAACCACCCATTCATCATTCTCTCTCTCTCTCTCTCTCTCTCTCTCTCTCTCTCTCTCTCTCTCTCTCTCTCTCTCAAGCGACCCTTGAGCACGTTGTCAAATGCAACCACACCATCATTCCTCCATTTGTTCCTACACGTTATACAAACCATTGGTCCTATACATAAAGAATTACCTTCAGCGCCAGCTGGAACTCGGTTGTAAGATTCTATAACAAGGTAGTTTAGCAGTAACTGCTTGTCTGATAGTCGGGAGTCCCGCCCGACTGGACATAAACATACCACTTTGCTTTCGACCGCTGTCATGTGCAGACGTTCTCTCTCTGCCTGCTCCTGTCGTGAGATTACCCATTCTCTTCTTCTTTTGGTGTTATAATTGTGTTTGTTTGTCTATTATTTGTGTGTTTGTATGTTCAGTATGCAAGCCCTCTCGCCCCCCATCTACGCGGCGATTATGCCCTGGAGTAGGGAGCAGGAAATGGGGAGCTTTTCGCTCTAGTATTGATGTGGACACTCACGCCCTCTGTGTGAGATGCCGAGGGCGTGAATGCAATAAATTAAACAGTTGTGACACTTGTATCTCTTGGTCGGAGGAGCAGTGGGAGAGATACGAAGGAAGGAAGAAGCTGCGTTTGTCTGCCAAGGTGTCATCGGAGAGCTCTCCCTCAACTCCTTTGGTGACTGATACATCGTCTTCTTTCCTTCCCCCACGTAAACTCCCGTCTCGCTCTTTCCCCTTCGGGGGACATGTCTCTCTCCGCTTCTTCGCTCGACCTGTCAAGTGCAGATGAGGGAGGGAAATATGCCGACTTGGAGCTGTACTCTGGAACTTCTGTTCGCTGAGTGGGGTATCCTTCCCCCTCTGGGCAAACAGGAACTCCCCCCCCCATTAATCTGACTTGCTCCTTTAGGTTTGTCTGACTCCGCGGGTGGGGACCTGCGGCGGGTATGGCTGATGCTGAATCTTCCTGGCACTCTGTCTCTGCAGGGACGGCTGAGTCATCTAGCAGAAGCCCCAGTAACCCTTGGAGCAAAGTCGAGGACCACAAAAACTATATCAACACCTGGGTATGCGGCACCACCACTTCTGGTGTACACCAAGCATGTTGCGTCAGTAACCCCATCTGCTGTGGTGCACGCACCTGTGCCGCATACCTCGAGGGAATTTGTGGATATTTCTCATAGAAAAATACTGGGAGTAATAGGGGTATGTGTTCCAGAGAGAAATCTGCGAATGTGTGAGTCCACAAATCCAGAGTACTCGAATACGTAGGGCCCCCTGTAAGATCCTCATGCCCTGTGTACGAAGTGCCGAGGCCGTGAGTGTAACAGATTAAATCCCTGCAATACTTGTATCTCCTGGTCGGCAGAACAGTGGTGAAGATATGTGGGGAGGAAGCAATCTCAGGTGAAGGCTTCCAAGACTTCGTGTGAGGGTTATACACCCCTGATAACTCCGTTGGTGGTTGATTCTTCGTTGTCCTTTCTCCCTCCTAGTAAGCTACCTAGACTTGCTGTTTCCCTTTCAGGGGGAATTTCTCCCTCTGCTTCTTCGTTTGATTCATCAAGCATAAAAGAGGGGGGGGAGGGATGCCGACTTGGACTTGTACTCAGGAGCCTCTGCTTGCTCCAAGGGGAAGGTGGGCAGAGACTTCTTCTACTAACCCGACTTTTGCTCCCTCAGGTGTGTTGGCCTCTGTGGTTGGGGATTTGTAGCAGGCATGGCTGAAGCTGGGACTACCTGGTATTCCTTTGCTTCAGGTGCTAATGGCACATTTTATGTCTAGTCCTGTGATGCATGGAGCAGCAGCAGGGATGACGATGACTGTATCTGTACCCTACCACACTTGGTGTAAGGCAGTCCCTGGGTTACAACGGGGGTTCTGTTCTTGAGACGCATTGTAACCCAAAAATCGTTGTAAGCCGGAACATCATCAAAAGTCCTAAGAAAACCTTACTTTTAATGCTATAGGTGTATTAAAAAGTATGTAAACTGCATTCTTATTGCCTTTTTCATAAAAAATCATGAAATATTTATTTTGCCTTTTTGGTGTCATAGTTCTTCTGCCAGATGAGCGTTGTAGGCGTCGTAACCCTGGAACATGCGTTGTAACCCTGGAAATGATGTCTGATGAATATAATTGAGAAGCGCCTTAACCACGGAACGTCTAAACCCGAACCCGTCATAACCCAGTGACTGCCTGTACTCTCAACATGCCACCACTATAACACCATCGGTGGTGATGACATCTGGGCCACATACATCAAAGGCAGATCCATTCCTGCCTCTTCCTTCTCCAGGTTACGCTGTCTTGTCTCTTCCTGTGACTTATGTTGGACAACCTCCCATTATGCCATCCCCATTGGACCTCCCTCCTGTAGTGTTCCAGTCTGTGTCATCCATGCCTGTGCCTGCTGTTGTACCAGTCCCTCATTGTGCGAGTGCTGTCGCAGTATTGGCATCTTCTGTTCCTGCTGCACTGGAGCCTGCTGCTTCGGCAGCTGCTCTGGTGGCAACTTGGATTGGGGATCTGACCGCCATTCTGAGGAAGCTGACGAAGAAGAAGCGTAAGGTGTCATTGTCTTCCTCATCATCATCTACTGTCTCCTCACCTTCATCTTCCAAGGTTCCCCTGCCGAGGTAGAAGGTAGTCTCCCCGCCCCCCCAACTAGAAGTCTAGATCTGGGAGTTCTAAGGGTCTATCTCCCTGTTCTGGTAAAGACAGGTGGGTCTTCCGTTGGTTCTACTGTTCCTTCGGGAGTAGGAACTGTTTCGTCGCCCCAAGGGGCGCATGAGTCGTGGACTGTACGAATTCAGGCTTCGGCCCATACTCCTACACCTAGTCCTAGAGGTTCTGCCTCTAAGATTAGTACAGGCAGTCTCCGGTTATCAGCGGGGGTTCCATTCCAGGGGGTGTGCCAATAAGCGAAAACCCCTGTTAACCGATACTCAGTGATTTATGGCACTGATAACCAGAACTCATCCCGTTATGGCGCCATAAATTGCTGATTATATGGTGCTAGACAAGCGCCATAAAACCAGATTACTGATAACTGAGTCCACTGATAACCGAGTCTGCTGGGGACTGCCTGTATCATCTTGGGTTCTCGTTTGCGAGCTTCCCAGAGTGCACACAAGTCTATCGACGTGTGTGCAGCTAGAGTCGGTGACGCTGAGTCAGCTTACCATCATGACTCAGGCACGCTGCAGAAGGAAGGGGTGTTGCTCAGGTGACTGACGCCTTACCAGTGATCACTTGCGTAGTGATTGCTTAGTCTCTGGGGTTGATGTGATGGTTTCATGAGATCATGCACGTGGTGAGATCAATAGGAGGTCCCCCGTTCATTCCTTTTTAGAGGTTTCAATTTTTTCGAGGACTGGGACGTGTCTTGAGGACGGTACTCGCTCTCGTCAGTGAGGTGGCCACTACCGTACTTCTGGGGAGTGCTTCTCCAAGGCGAGAGCTCTCTTCTAGACCTGCGAATCATGGCCCACTCACTCAGTTAGTTCTGCTAGCAGGATGAGAGGGAGCGTCCAATCTTCCTCATCTGTCCCTTCAACTTTCTTGGGATAGAATACACCAGGAGGGGTGAGGTGACCAGGGGGAACCTTGGGGAGGGTTCTCCCAAGGGTTTGGCCACAAGAGCTTACGTTCCCTGCCTGGTCTTAGGACCTGAGAGGTTGTATGCTCGAGTGGTGTAGGAAGGTATGGGTCTGCTGAGGTTCTTCCTTTTGAAGGAAGAGGGTCGAGAGTGGAATACATCCTAGAAGGACTTGACGGTCCTTTCCCTCTGGATGTGGTCTCTCCTGAGATCCAGAGGACATTTGCTGAGGTCATTGCACTGATTCGTCAGCACAGTGACCTAGGGGAAGGGACCATGGTGACTTCTTGTGACCGCCCTTTGAAGCTAGTCATTCTGGGGCCCTAAGAAGGAGCCCAGGGCCTCTATGGGCTTACCGTGGTCTTCCTTGTCCAAAAGAGTGTTGGACCAGTTTGACAATCTTTTTTTCATTTCAAGAGAATTCACTTAGGGCCAACAGATTGGACAACCTGCATCCCCCTCCTCCCTTCAAACAGACCTAAACAAAATATATGAATGGGCAGAGGTAAATAGGATGGTATTTAACTCTGATAAATTTGAATCAATAAATTATGGCGATAAAGAAGGAATGCTATAGTATGCATAATGAGACAATCACAAATAAGGAAGCAGTTAAAGACCATGGTGTGATGTTGAGTAGGAACGTGTTATGCAATGATCAAATAGCAATACTATTGGCAAAATGCAAAGCAAATATGGGAATGTTGTTACGGCACTTCAAAACAAGAAAAGCCGAACACATGATTATGCTTTCTACAACGTATGTATATAGTCCACTTGAATATTGCAAAATGATATGGTACCCACACTACCAAAAGGATATTGCACAAATAGAGAGTGTACAAAGGTCCTTAACAGGTAGAATAGAAGAAGTTAAGGATGTTGACTACTGGGAAAGACTACAATTTTTAAAATTATATAGTCTAGAAAGGAGAAGAGAACACTACATGATAATACAGGCTTGGAAACAGATAGAAGGAATTACCGCAAAACAGAAGGAATTACGGAAAACATCATGGAGCTAAAAATATCAGAAAGAGCAAGC
Source organism: Macrobrachium nipponense (assembly GCF_015104395.2). Classification (NCBI taxonomy): domain Eukaryota; kingdom Metazoa; phylum Arthropoda; class Malacostraca; order Decapoda; family Palaemonidae; genus Macrobrachium; species Macrobrachium nipponense. Next base: position 196,882,469 of record NC_087200.1, on the reverse strand, counting down.
AGAGGTAGATTAATAGTGCCCAAAGCTATACCAGGAAAACTAAGGAAAGCACACAGGACATTAATCCACTATGCACCAGCATCAATAATGCAGCGTCTATTCAATGCGTTGCCAGCCCACCTGAGGAACATATCAAGAGTGAGTGTAGATGTGTTTAAGAATAAGCTCGACAAATATCTAAGCTGCATCCCAGACCATCCAAGATTGGAAGATGCAAAATATACTGGAAGATGCATTAGCAATTCTCTGGTAGACATTAGAGGTGCCTCTCACTGAGGGACCTGGGGCAACCTGAACGAGCTGTAAGGTCTGTAAGGTTTCAATAGAAACCCTTCTACAGTGTTCCCCCCGCATTTACAGGGGATAAGTACCGGACCCCCCCTGCAAATAGCTAGAACCCATGAATAGTTGAAACCCCTATAAAAAATGTTTAAAACTGTCTATTTTGTTAGGTAAAATTCAGGAAAAACCCACTAAAAATGTTTAAAAACATTTATAAATGTTTCTTGGTTTTTAATAGTTTTATCACAATGTATTTTATCATTAAATATATATAAAATAAACAGGAATTTGTGGATGTTTCTCCTAGAAAAATACCTCGAATAGGTGAATTTTCCATGAATAAGAGGGGTATATGTTCCCGAGAGAAATCCGCGAATACTTGAGTCCGTGAATACGGGTGTTCATTGTATTCAGCCTTGGACAACCCTTTGCCGACTAAGCAGGTGGAGCCGGAGTTAGTTCGCCCAACTCCAGGCTTGCCGCTGCAGCACCTTCTTGCTGAAAACCTTTGGTTTACACAACAAGAGGCAGTGGGCTTGGAAGTTACCCCTATGGTAGCTTTTCAAGCAGTTTCCTAATTGGAACTGTGGGCCCTCACAGTATCCAAGGTCGCTGCTTCCTCAGGACCAATAGTTCCTGAAGAAGACTTGGCTTTTGGGAGACTTTGCTATTCTGGAGGTAGGGCTATTCCCTACCTGGCCCACCAGACGACAAACTTGCGGGCCAACCTTGGTGCATAGGAGGTTCCATCCCGAATTGTATCACCAGCTCTGTGGGACCAGAGTCAGCTTTGGTGTTGAGGAACAGACCATTGCTGGGTTCTCATCTCTCTTCCCAAGAGAGATGGCGGATGCTGTAGTGGACAAGCAAAGAGTTGAAGACAACGATCAACTTGTTCACCAGGTAGTTGCAAAGACTTCAGGGCCTTCTCAAGTAACTGCGGCTAGCTAGCACTTCCTCCGTCTCCAAGAAGACTCCTCCTTCGAAGTGAGCTTGAGAAAAGACCTAATCATCATCTTTTTCCTTGAAAGGAGCTCACCCACGTTTGTTTCAACCCTCCTACCCCCAGGGGAGGGGAGGTAAGAGATAGAAAAAGAGAGGGGAAACTAAGGATGGTATTCCCCCTCAGCTGCTGCCATCGAGGGTGGGGGTGGGGGGGGCGGTGCCTGCAAGCCATTGAGCAACATGGCAGCGCTATGGAGCCGAAACCTGGTTAGTGGATGTGCTTCGGGAGGGATATCTTTTTCCTTTTGAGTCGAGGCCACCCTCACCAAAGTTCCGGTCCGTCTTCAAACTTACATCTCTGGTTCTGCCAAGGATCTGGCACTGAAAGAGGAAGTGCAAGTGATGCTGAGCAAGGAAGCTGTAGAAGTTGTACAAGATCCATCACCAGGGTTCTACAGCCGAGTCTTCCTGTTGGAGAGGGTTTCGGCGGGCTGGAGAACGGTGATAGATCTCTTATTTGAACCGATTCATTCTCCAGACTCGGTTCGTGATGGAGACAGCATGTTCAGTGCTTGCCTCGATCAGGGAGAACGATTTCATGCTTTCAGTGGATCTGAAGGATGCGTATTTCCAGATACCCATCCATCAATCCTCCAGGAAGTACCTTCGCTTTATCCTCAAGGGGACGGTGTTCCAATTTAGGGCACTTTGTTTTGGAGTCTTGACTGCCTCCCAGGTGTTCACCAGTGTTCACCTTGGTATCAGCTTGGATCCATTTGGTCGGGATACGTCTGTTGAGGTATCTCGACGACTGGCTAGTCCTGACGAGCGAGCTCACAGTTGCTACAGGATATCATCTCCTCGACTTTTGTCACGATCTTGGGATCATGATAAATTTTGAGAAGTCAGATCTGGTTCCCAATCAGAGGATAAAGTATCTGGGCATGCTTATTGATACAGCAGCAGCACAAGTCTTCCCAGACACTCGAGGATCCGCAAGTTCAGGAGAGCAGCTCAGCTGTTTCTGTCCCAGCAGGTTCAGCCAGCTCAGTTTTGGCAAGTCGTGATTGGTCACCTGCCATCACTGGAAAGTTAGTTCCTCACAGGTGTCTTCAAGTGCGGTCTCTTTAATGGAGACTAAAGGAGTGTTTGTCACAGGCTCGAGATCCCCATTCCTCGAATGAAGGAGGTGAGGAAGGATTTAGCACACCCCCCCCCTGGACATGCCTCTCTTCTCAGACGCATCGACCGAAGGTTGGGGTGCACACCTGGAGGAGTTGCTAACTGCAGGAGTGTGGGATTGACAAGACAAGCAAGCACCTTCACATCAACACTGGAACTCAAGGTGGCCTTCTTAGCCCTCCAAGAGTTTCGAGATCGTGTGATGAGACACTCTGTGGTGTTGATGAGTGACAACACCACAATAGTGGCATATGTCAACAAGCAGGGGGTCTAGTGGTCCTCCCGCTGCATCAATTGACAGTTCAGGTGCACGAGTGGGCTATGGCACACTCTGTAGAGCTGTCAGCCAGATAAATTCTGGGCAAGAGGAATGTAGTGGCAGACAAGCTCAGCTGCCAGAATCACGGACATGGCAGAAAGGTTGTTCAACCTATGGGGGCGTCCAGTAGGCTCCTCCGAAGGGAGAGACGACACCAGTACTTTTAGCCTGAGAGCCCAAAAAATCAGAGGTATTGGTCCTACCCATGCGTTCTGCAAGAACCTGTCAGTTCCACAGGTATTGAAGGCAGGGGTTTGGGTCAACCAGACCACATTCACTTCCTTTTACCTTTGAGATATAGCCCATTAGGTCCTTGGACACTTTTTCCTTGGGACCCGTGGTAGCTGCTCAACAAGCTGTGTAACTTACCCAGCTCCTCTAACTGGACAAGGTTGTATCTCGCCTTTTGTAACCATGTGAATGAGAGAGTGACTAGCTTCTCTTCCTCCTTTTCATTCTTCTCTCTCCCTATGGACAGAGAGTCGCGGTCATCACACGCTGGTACATTACAGAGCTCCATTCTGTACTCTTTCATTAGGATATACGTAGCTTGTATCTGTCCCTTTCCTAACAAGGGAAGAAGAGGACCTTGGCATAAGAAAACTCAATACTTGTATACAGGCAGTCCCCAGTTATTGGTGATCCAGTTTTATGGCACTTGTCGAGCACCATAAAATCGCCAATTTATGGTGCCATAACGAGCTGAGTTCTGGTTATTGGCGCCATAAATCTCAGAGTTTCTGTTAATGGTGGTTTTCACTTATCAGCACACCCCGGGAATAGATCCCCGATTTTTGGTTAATGTCGCCATCTGAACAGAAACCCCCCCCCCCCCCCCCCCCCCCCCCCCCCCCCCCACTGGCCTATAACCGGGAACTTTATTTTGTTCATGAAACTTACCTGTCAGATATATATATAGCTGTATTTTCTGACGTCCGACAGAATTTCAAAACTCGCGGCACACGTAGTGGGCGGCCAGGTGGTAGTACCCATTCCCGCCGCTGGGAGGCGGATATCAGGAACCATTCCCATTTTCTATTCATATTTTTTCTGTTGCCGGTGCTGTAAACAACTGTTTGCAGTACCTCCGTCTAGGATTTTTGGATTATCTCGCTTCTAAGTATCTGGATTGACTATTGGTTATAGACTCTGGATTGTTGGATTGGCACGCGTAATAGTGGACTGTTTTTTGAATTTGGATTGGCTTTTCTGTGTACATGATGTCAGGATCAAGTACAGGGAGTTTCAGAGTGTGTGTGAGGAGTGAATGTAAGGTGAGGCTTCTTAAACCTTCAGTTGATCCTCACACAGTTTGTATGGAATGCAGGGGGCATGTTTGTTTGGTTGATGATCGGTGCAATGAATGCAAGGATTTGACCGATGATGGATGGAAGATGTATGAGACCTATCGGCGTAAATTGGAGCGTGATAGAGTCAGGAGGGCTTCCTCCAGGAGCAGTTCTACAAAAGGTAAGGAATGTAACATTTCTCCTCCTCTAACACCGGTAGATTTTGTTTCACCTAAACCTGTGATGTTGCCTCCGGGCCCTGTTTCTGTGTCTGGAGAAGGTAATGCCCTTTCTCTGATTCTCGAGTCTCTGCGCACTCTTGAATCTAAAGTGTTGGCCTTGGAAACTGGCCCTGTGAAAGTTTGTGATCGTGCCCCTAGTGTTGTGGAGGGGGCGTCAGATCGGCCCCATAATGCCTCTAGGCTGAGACCTCTATCGGACTCCCAGGACTCAGGGAGAGGGTATGTCGAAAGCCGCAAGAGGGTTACGGGGGCTCCCCACCGATCTGGCGTCCCTTCGGCAGGCCTTGTTGCAAAGTCCCAGGCTGTCAAGGAGCCCGCACGGGCGCGCATCCTTAAGGACTGTTTTTCGTCCTCCGAAGCGTCCTCCCCGCGCAAGGGGTGGAGCGCTCGGAGAGACTCTCGTCCGCTGAAAAGGACGTTTCGTGTTGAGGACGCTTCACGTCCTGCATCGCCGCTTTCTTCGGAGGACGCTTATGACGCTTTTCCTCCTCAGAAGAGAGGTAAAATCTCTTCCGATGAGGACGCTGGGTTGCGCGCACAGGCGCGTATCCCTGAGAAGCAGGTAGCTGTACCTGTGAGAAGGAAGGAGGCGTCCCCTTGCCCCTCGCCTTCTCACAGGTTCAGTCCTGCCCCTTCTAGTTCATCACCTACGAAGAATATTCTTTTGTCCCTTCAGGACCAGATTTCTACCCTTATGGCTCAGAGGACTCGCCCAGCAGCAGTCGAGCCTAAGCGGAGAAAGGACGTCAGGCTGCCCGTCAAGAGGACTAAGCAGTCTCCTTCTCTCTCTCCTCGTTCGTCTCTTTCCCCCCCTTCGGATCATCGCCGATCTCGTTCTCCTGATATAGCTTGCGCTCAGCAGGACGCTTTTCGCTTTCATCAGGACGCTTTCTACGTGAAGCAGGACGCTTTTGAGGACGCTCGGCAGGACGCTTTCCGTTCTAAGCAGGACGCTTTTCGAACAAGGCAGGACGCTTTCGAGGATGCTCAGCAGGACGCTTTCCATGCTAAGCAGGACGCTTTTGAGGCCTCTCGTCAGGACGTTCGTGTGGACGCTCAGAGATACGTGTCTCCCCATAAGGAGTTTCTTAGAAGTAGTGCTATCAAGAAGCATAAGACATCTTCAGTTAGAAGTAAGGCAGTCTCCGTCGTTTCACAGGACGCTCGACGCACCCAAGACGTTCTTCCTTCTGCAAGTGTTAAGGATCATCGTAAGGACGAGTCCGTGCCTGAAGCGTCAACTTCTAAGCAGCGGAAGTCTTTGTTTAAGCCTAGACCTGCTGGACGTATGCCCTCTCCGGATGAACGATCACCGGTTCCTCTTAGAGAAGAAGGGGAACATAGTAGTCCAGCGAGCTCAGTGGAAGAGGAACCTCCTTTGGTTTCTTCTGTCTCTGACTATAAGGTTCTTGTGCGGCTGTTACGTTCGTCCTTCGGGGACAAGTTTCAGCCGGCAGCTCCTAGGTCTCCTCCCTCGCAACTTTCGTCTTCCAAGTCATTCAAGACACCGGAGTTTGTTGAAATGAAGACTTCTCTTTCAACCAAGAGGGCTTTCAAGAAGCTCCAGGACTTCATGACTCGAAGGAAGGATCAGGGCAAGACGACTTTCGCCCTTCCTCCCTCTAGACTCGCCGGGAAAGGAGGCGTTTGGTATGAGACCAAGGAAGATGTGGGTGTGAAGGTTCCTTCGTCTGCACTTGGGGACTTCTCCAGCTTAGTGGACGCCCAGAGGAGGTCCCTCTTATCAGCTGCAAAGGTGTCCTGGACTCCTACGGAGACGGACCACCACTTGAAAGGACTGCTGTGCACGTTGGGAGTCTTCAACTTCTTGGACTGGTGCTTGGGAGTTCTGGACCTTCAATCTAGAAGCCCTGACTCTCTCAGTCTGGGGGAGCTGTCCAGTGTGTTGTCATGTATGGACAAGGCCGTCAGGGATGGTTCGGAAGAGCTAGTTTCGCACTTTGGAACAGCTTTCCTTAAGAAAAGAGCTCTTCTTTGTAATTTCACCGCAAAGTCGGTTACTCCTGCTCAGAAAGTGGAATTGCTTTTTTCTCCTCTTTCGGACCATCTCTTCCCCCAGACGATGGTAAAAGATCTAGCGACTAGTTTGCAGGAGAAGGCGACCCAGGACCTTTTAGCACAGTCCTCGAGGCGTCCAGCAGTTCCTTCTACATCATCGTTTGTGAGACCTCCGAAGAAAGTTAAACCCTTTCGCGGAGCTCCTCCCCCGAGAGCAGCTCCTCGAGGGAGAGGACTTTCAAGAGGAAGAGCTTCCTTTAAACCTAAGTCAACCAAATGAAGAACATGTCCTTCAGATGCCAGTCGGGGCCAGACTGAAGTTTTTGCGGATGCATGGAGACAGAGAGGGGCGGACCCTTGGACTCTCAAGATCGTAGAACAAGGGTACAAGATTCCCCTTTTTGCATCCTCCTCTCTAACATCAACTCCCAGAGACCTTTCCCCGTCTTATCAGGGAGAGAAGAAACGCATCCTTTTCGATCTTTTAGATCAGATGATCGAAAAAAGAGCAGTGGAGCAAGTCGTGGACCTGGGGTCACCAGGCTTCTACAACAGGATTTTCCTGGTACCGAAGCAGTCGTCGGGTTTGGCGGGCCCAGTCCCTGGATGTAAGCAGGCTCAATCTTTTTGTAGAAAAAAGCAAGTTCAAGATGGAGACGTCTCAGTCAGTGCTAGGAGCCTTGAGACCTGGCGACTGGATGGTGTCCCTAGACCTGCAAGACGCGTACTTCACGTCCCCGTCCACCCATCCTCTTATTTCAAGGAAGTACCTGAGATTCGTCTTAGGAAACAGAGTATGGCAATTCAGAGCCCTTTGTTTCGGTCTCAGCTCGGCCCCGATGGTCTTTACCGTAATAATGAAGAATGTAGCGAAGTGGTTACATTCTTCAGGGATCAGAATATCCCTATACCTCGACGATTGGTTGATCAGAGCGTCGTCGAAAGGAAAATGTCTGAAGGACCTTCAGTCAACTTTAGCCTTAGCAAAGTCCCTGGGACTTTTAGTCAACTCCGAAAAGTCACATCTGACCCCGACACAGTCCATCGTGTATCTGGGGATTCAGATGGATTCAGTGGCTTTTCGGGCGTTTCCGTCCCAGGAACGTCAGCGTCTAGGCTTAGAGAAAGTCTCAGCCTTCCTAGGGAGAGAGACTTGCTCGGTGAGGGAATGGATGAGTCTGCTGGGCACCATTTCCTCGCTGGAAAAGTTTGTCTCCTTGGGAAGACTGCACCTCAGGCCTCTTCAATTTTTCCTAGCGGAAGAATGGAAAGCCAAGGAGGATCTGAATGCGATCTTGAAGATCTCAAATACAGTAAAAAGCCACTTAAGATGGTGGCTCGACCCTCAGAAGTTGCGAGAGGGCTTATCCCTAAATCTTCTGAGCCCCGACCTAGTGTTGTTTTCAGACGCTTCCATTTCGGTTGGGGAGACACACTAGGAGGGGAGGAAGTGTCAGGCTCCTGGAGAGGGGAACAGGTAGCCTGGCACATCAATGTGAAAGAACTAGCAGCGATCTTCCTGTCGCTGGAGTTCTTCGAAGACAAAGTGACAGGCAAGGTCATCCAAGTCAACTCGGACAGCACCACAGCCCTTGCATATCTGAAGAATCAGGGAGGAACTCACTCCCGATCCCTTTTTCACCTGGCAAGGGAAGTTCTGCTATGGGCAGATGTGAAACAGATCAAGATTCTGACGAGATTCGTCGCAGGGGTACAGAACGTCAGAGCGGACCTTCTCAGTCGACAAGATCAAATCCTGCCAACAGAGTAGACCTTACACCAAGAAGTGTGTCAGCAACTATGGAAGTTGCGGGGACGTCCTCTAGTCGACCTGTTCGCGACGTCGAGGACGAAGAGGCTTCCTCTGTATTGCTCCCCGGTCCTGGATCCAGGAGCAATTGCGGTGGATGCATTGCTCTGGAGTTGGACAGGCCCTAAGACCTTTACGCTTTTTCCTCCATTCAAGATCATGGGGGAAGTCATGAGGAAGTTCGCAGCTTCAGAAGGGACAAGGTTGACCCTGATCGCCCCGATGTGGCCAGCAAGAGAATGGTTCACAGAGGTCCATTGACATTCCTTGTGGACTTCCAAGGACGTTGCCCTGGAGGAGAGAATCTACGTCAAACAGCCTCACTTCGAAAGGTATCATCCCAAAACCTCTCCGCTCTGGATCTGACTGCGTTCAGACTATCGAAAAGTTGGCCAGAGCGAGAGGTTTTTCGAAAGCAGCTGCGAGAGCAATCGCTAATGCTAGAAGAGCCTCTTCAAGAGCTGTTTACCAATCAAAGTGGGCCTCCTTCAGGGCATGGTGCAGAAAGGAAGGAATTTCCTCTTCCACGACCTCTGTGAACCAGATAGCCGATTTTTTTGCTTTTCCTATGAAATGTGCAAAAATTGGCAGTCCCGACCATTAAGGGATATAAAAGTATGTTGTCGGCCGTTTTTCGACACAGAGGACTGGACCTCTCTGACAGCAAGGATCTCCACGACCTCTTGAGATCATTTGAAACCACCAAGATTCCACAAGCGAGACCGCCTTCTTGGAACCTCGATGTGGTTCTTAAACATTTAATGTCAAGTCCTTTTGAGCCTCTCCACGAAGCGTCTCTACGGAACTTGACGAAGAAAGCGCTTTTTCTAACTTCTCTGGCGACGGCGAAGAGAGTTAGTGAAATCCAAGCGTTCAGTAGCCAAGTGGGCTTCAAGGGGGGACAACGCTGTCTGCTCGTTGAGTCCAACTTTCTTGGCTAAGAATGAGAACCCGTCTAACCCTTGGCCCAAGAGCTTTGAGATCAAAGGTATGTCGAGTCTCGTGGGTCAAGAACCAGAGAGAGCCCTGTGCCCTGTCAGGGCTCTCAAGTTCTATATTCACAGAACTAAAGAGGTAAGAGGTCCCTCAGGTAATCTCTGGTGCTCAGTGAAAAGACCAGAATTGCCTTTGTCAAAGAATGCTGTGGCTTTCTTTCTGAGGGACGTCATTAAAGAGGCTCATTCATCTTGCCAGAAGACTGATTTGAGCCTCTTACAAGTGAAAGCTCACGAAGTCAGAGCTGTAGCTACCTCTCTTGCCTTCCAAAGGAATATGTCTATCAAGGATATCCTTGATAGCACCTTTTGGAGGAGCAATTCCGTATTCGCCTCACATTACCTTCGGGATGTGAGAACGATTTACGAGAAAACTGTAGTTCTTTGGGGCCATACATTTCTGCGGACACAGTTTTGGGGGTGGGGGCTGAAAGGTAGCTCTCTCCCTATCCCTTAGCTTAGAATAGGTTAGTTTTATTGTTGTGTTTTTGGTGATGGTGAGATCTTCTGTGAAAATCTCCCATTCTTTAGATTAACTGTCAGGGGTTTTTGGTTAGTGGTTCAGGTGGTGGTTAGTTGCTTCGTTAGCCCTCATAGTTTGGCTGATGGTCTTCGTTAGTGAGGTCACGTCCCAGTTGACAGAGCATCCAGAGCGCACCAGCACTACAGGTCTCCACCTGGCTGGCAACTCTGATTAAAGCAGAAGCAGGCTTAAGTGACAGTAATCAGAGAGTCTACTTTGCTAACAGGTAAGGAACCAAGATGTACATCATCTACTTAATTTAAGTTTCCTAAAAATCCTATTCTGTCTCTTCCCACCATCCGAAGGTGGGATTCAGCTATATATATATCTGACAGGTAAGTTTCATGAACAAAATGTTATTGTTATAATACAATTAAGTTTGTTCATACTTACCTGGCAGATACATATATATAATTAGAGTGCCCACCCTCCTCCCCTCAGGAGACAGTGGCATTGATAAAATATGAATAGAAAATGGGAATGGTTCCTGATATCCGCCTCCCAGCGGCGGGAATGGGTACTACCACCTGGCCGCCCACTACGTGTGCCGCGAGTTTTGAAATTCTGTCGGACGTCAGAAAATACAGCTATATATATATCTGCCAGGTAAGTATAAACAAACTTAATTGTATTATAACAATAACATATTTGCTGTAAAATATTCATGGTAATTTACTGAGATCAAAGATGCAGTAACTTTTTGGGGTTATACGTTTTTTCTAATACAGTAGTACCTCGAGATACGAAATTAATGCGTTCTGAGGCGCCTTTCGTATTATGAGGTTTTCGTATCTTGGACCACATTTTACATGTAAAATGGCTAATCCGTTCCAAGCCCTCCAAAAACACCCCAGTAAATTTCATAATAAAGGTAAATTGACGTATAAACAATGAAATACTACAACAATTTGGACCATTCAATACGTAACTTAATAATAAAAATGCAAAACCTGTAAATAAAGTGTACAGTAATACTTTGGGTTACGAACCGATTAGTATACGAATTTTTTAACTTACGAAGTGACGCCCTCATTCTGGAATACGCATTTCGCTTGGAATACGAATGCGCGAATTTCCATCAGGGAGGGGGCCGCCTGATTTGTTTACATCGGATGACGTGGGATCTGCGAAACGCATTTTTTTCGGCCAAAACTTACGCCTGCTTTGTTTACATCGGTATGAGCGTGGGATCTGCGAATGCATTTTTTCGGCCAAAACTTAACGAGGGTCACGTGACTTCCTCCTACGCATCCCTTGACCCATTTTTTAAACCATAACAATCTTTCAATATCTCGCTGGCGGTAAGATTGAACGCATAATGTCCGTGATACGCTCTCAAATTTGCTTAGTGATTTGCGCACTGTGTGTTTCCGTGATAGTGCTTATACATTACTATTACCCAAATACTAAAGACAATGGCTCCCAAGATGACGAAGGCAAGCAGCAAGAGGAAAGCATAAGAAAGAAGGAGATGATTACAGTCGAAATGAAGAAGGAAATTATCCAAATGCATGATAAAGGCGACGTGCGTGAAAGACATTGCAGCATTCTTCAAGCGGTCGCAATCAACGATCTGCACTATTTTGAAGAAAAATGAAGAAATTAAAGCCAGTAAAGCATCAAAAGGTGCACAGTATTGACGAAACAACGGCCTTATATTCTCGACGATGTAGAAATTTGCTCATAGAAAAATATTTTTTCAAAATTGTGAAAGACAACATAGTGTTGCGTAAGCGTAAAATTAGTGATCGTAGTGAACGGTGCTCTCTAGAGAAAGAACCAGAAAGTCTTCAGAAGTGTTCACGGAGGAGATTTCCCCCCCAAGCCCTAACCCTCTCCTCCTCACCCTTCCCCTCCTCCCGTCTCCGTCAAGCCAGCAGCCACACTCGCCAAAGGTAAAGTTCAGGTTTTACTGTGTATGCATATTAAATCTAGTGTTTATATTTAATTTCATTCTTCAATTTTATAATTTTATGTAATTTCCTACACGAATTTTCAACCTTAGTGAACAAAAATAAATGGAAAAATATGAATTGAAATGGTTATTCATGGTCGGATGGAACGCATTATTTGCTTTCTGGGCTCAGCTCGTGTCGCTGCGTGAAATATCCTTTAATCTATTATAGGGTAAATGTACTAACACATACCAGAGAATAAATAAATAAAGAAAAAGGTCAGTATAACTGACTCGCTCACCCTCCAGAGAGTGTCGGTATGAACACTATGGCGAGTGAGACCACTACCACGAGCCAAATGCCAATAGAATTCTCCCACTACAAAATCCCCCAAGAGGAGAGCCGACCCACAGAGTGGGGCAGCACCTACTACTACTACTCCATCCCATGCTGCCGACTGCTGCACCTCTGGTGGTCATCCTTTTCAGTTAGCGCACACGATACACGTGCCATTTTCTTCTCTGTGTTTTTTTGTGCCCTTTCCTTTGGATTTTATTACCATGGAGCGTGCAGCCATCGCAGCAGCTAAGTTAAGTACTCAGTGTTTATTGCTAATTGTTTTTTCCGGCCTGAGCCCGTATTTGCCGTTTTTTAGGTATAAATACGATCTCTAGGTCGGAAGCATGGCAGCATGGTTCTGCCTCGTGGTGGGTCCGTTCTGGGTCGCCCATACCCAGAACATCCCCTGGCTTTTGTACGCTCTATTTTTATTATCCGCTTTGTTTAGGGTACGGTCTACACGGTTTTTGTCATGCATGCATGTCTTTTACCTTATGTAGGCTCTTCCATCCAGACCCTAGCCACGGCTCTTAGTATCGGCCTCGGCTAGCTTTGAGTGGTAGACTTGCCTTCGGGTTAGTCGTACACTCCTGGATTTTTTCTCCTACTATTTTGTTTTCTTTCTTTCATTTTATTATTCATTTGTACTATTTATGTGATATTGTTAGGTTAGTTTAGGGGCTCTGGCTCGCTTAGCCTAGGTCATGGTCCCATTGGGCCTTATGTTACCGCTTTTCAGCTCGGTTGCTTCCCGATAGCATCTCTCTGATCAGTTGGTTATGTTCTTAAGGCTTAGTTGTTGTTCTTATCGCCCCGTGGTCACTATGTGATCACGAGGCAGCCAGAACGCCTGTCCAGTCACCTTTCCCCCTCCCGCTCTTCCATAGGGTCGGGGGGGGTGGGTAGGCCTGCCCATGCTCGCTCCACATACCCGAGCCTGCCTCCCTCTCTCCCCCCAGGCGGAGGGGGTAGAGGGACGGGACAGACCCAGACTGGACTCGACCTCTCCGGCTTCTCGGTCCGGTCGGTTGGTAAGGTGGGGGGACTGGCCTTTCCCCCCCTCCATTACTACTCCGTCGCTTCGTTACTAGCCCGAGTCTGTATGCCCCTTGCTCTTTTTCCCACCTTACTAGGGCTCCTTTACCACCGGAGACCTGGCCATCCAGCGGAAAGGTGCTAGTCTACCCCACGGGGTGGACCGGAACATACAGTCGGTCCCTTCTAACCTCTCCGTTTCACTGAGTTATACACTCCGCTCACGCACTTGGACTTAGTCCGGTACGTTCGAGCTTTTAGGTTTAAGATCTATTATGTTAAACTGTTAAGTTTATCTTAAGTACCTTAAACCATTCCCCCTCCCTTCATGTTTCACCGGATACCTCCGGGGTTATAGCCTATTCAGGCGATTAAGGGAGGGGCTATGCCCAAATTTTTTCCGAGCTCCGGCATGTAACGGAGTTCTTCTGTCCTTTAGCCTGTAAGTGATATTCTTTAAGATACTCATGTGTCTTTCCACTTACAGACCACCAACTGTGAGCATCCGGGATGCGCCGCCACACTTCAGGACCCATGTGGACACGAAGTTTGCCGGTCCCATGCTCCATGCGCGACTCCGCACGGGGACATCCAGGTCTGGTACCATGAAACGTGTACCATATGTTACGATCTGGTGAGCCAGCTTTTAGACGGGTAAGTATTCCATCTCCGGTAGCTGGTCCTCATCTGTTATAGTGCTTAAGTTTTAACATCAATCACTCTAACTTAAGGTAAATCAGGGCCTTATAGCCCCTATAATTTTAAGTTATGCTTTGTAAGTTAGCTTTAGTTTTAAGTTATTCTTAAATCTAATCAATACCCTCTCTTCCAGGCGCCGGCCGTGAGGGATACCGCACTGGCAACCCTGCGGGCCTGGGTCGGCGGTTTTCGGGAAGAACGCGCCAAGGGTATGCCCTACATCCTGGAGAAAAGGTTGGCGGTACTAATCTTCCCCGGGGGCAAGGCGACAGGATACGTCGACCCAGTAGAGGCGGCCCCGACTATCGCCTTCATCCAGCAACAGCTGGCTGCCTCATTGACTGACCAAGGCAGGACATTCTCCTCGGAAGTCGCGACGTTGGATATTAATGTAGAACCTATGGTAGGTGTAGACGACCTGTTTGGTCGAGGTAGGTAAGGTGGAACACCCCAAGGATACCCTTGGGTGCAACTGTCTCTTTCTACTCCTGCAACCTCTCCATCCTTCCAAGGCTTTACGGGTAACGAATTATATACTCCTCCTGACGCTTCAGTTAGACCCAAGGTCAAGGGTCAAGCAGTGAAATCCTTGACAAAGACGTCGTCGCGTCTAAGAAGACGGCTTCGGCGTCATCCTCCTCTCGTAAGTCTCCGGCTAGGAATCCCGGAGCGGAGAGATCTAAAGCTTCTGGGTCCGGCTCTAAGTCCTCGAGGAGTAAATCCTCCAGAGAGAGATCTCACTACTCCGGCAGAGTCGTCAGTTCCGCTACCCTTGGTTCCAATTCAGAGCCACCCCTCCACCTCCGCAGCAGCTCCGGCTTTGGACTCCAATGCTGGTCTGTTACAACAGGTGGGCGACCTGGTTGGGTCTCTGAAAAGTAGCATGGAACAAATGATCTCTCGGTTGTCGGATAGGATTACCTCTCAAGACAGCATTATAGCCCAGACTGAGCCAAGCTCCTCTAGCCTCTCCTCCACCTTTCAATACAGGTTGGAAGCCCCAGCTTCCCCCGTATGACTCTCTAGCCTCCGTTCTCAATGAACAACCCTTGGAGAGTAGCGTCATACAAGCCCCCTTCCAAGACGGACTCATTTCTATCCCGGAATGTGGAACTCGGAGGATCGAGGACTTCGAGTTCTACCCGGAAGACCTTCAGCCTCCGTTCATCGGCTACGCAAGGCTCACCGCCTCAGCCATGACTCGGGATGATAAAGTACCAAAGGAGACAGTCCTCTATTCACGTGACCAGGCTCAGAGAGAATGGCTCAGGTGTCTAGAGGACATGGATTGTTCCAATACGAAAATCCAACCTTTCAAAGAGTCCGTTTTACGATCTTTACGATGGATGAGAGTACCCCGCTCCCTTTCCTGACAAAGATCGCGACGTCTACCATTCCAGCGGCCCAGAAGGGGGACCCCATGCCTCAACTGAAGGAAGCAGATCCTACATCTCCGTTACTTCCTTCAGCCGGAGAATTGTGGGAAGACTTACCTAACACCTTCTCAGCTGGCAAACTCAAACCGGATTGTGCTATGGAGCAGTTTGGTGAAAAGCTACCTAGGCTTCCAGATAGCCTTATTCAGGCTGAATTTGACGCCAAATCGCGGGTTAGCCAGATCTATTAATTCCATGGCTATGACCGAGGTGGCTACCATAGCCTATGGTTCAGAACCGCTCTTCAAGCTTATGACCAAATCCCTGACTCAAACGGTACAGTCAGATATGTTTGAGTTTGCCACTGCTAGGACGAATTGTAGGAAGCATGTCCTACAAGAAGCAACTATTCGGCACGAGCCGAATAGGTTACTTGCGTCGAGCATCTGGGGAGCAGACCTCTTCCCAGAAGCGATGGTGAAGGAGGTTCAGTCAGAGGCTACGAGGTTGAACCAGAGCCTTAAGGACCGTTGGGGTCTTACGGCCAAGAGGCGGCAAGATCTAGCAGCTAGAGGTAAGGGTCAAAGGAAACCCAGACGTTTCCAGCCCTACCAGAAAAAGCAGCCACGTTTTCTTTTTCTCAGCAAGTTCCGGCTGTTCCCTTAGTGCAAACAGCCCAACCTTCCACTTCAAAGGCTCAATCACAGCCGATTTACGTTATCTCCCCTCAGCCTCAGCCCTCCACCTCTTACGCCCTCTCTCCAGCTTACAATCAAGCCTTCGAGAGTCAAGCTTCACAGAAGTATGACCGCTCGGGTAAGGGAGGCAGAGGTAAGCGATCCTTTCGTGGGAGAGGATCGGGAGGTCCCTTTATAGGGGAAAACATTTCAGAGGAGGCCGAGGGGGCTACCAGAACCAATGAGGAATTTCAGGTAGGAGGGAGGCTGTTTCACTTTCGCCACCGGTGGAACTTCAGCAAGTGGGCTCAGAGCATTGTGTCAAAAGGCCTGGGTTGGAGCTGGTTAACGAACCCACCCCATCCAGACCTTTCCGCCAACTTCCTTCCAAGGAAACTGACGGAGTATGCGGAGGATCTCCTTCAGAAAGGAGCTATAGCGAGAGTCAAAAGGTTAAAATTTCAAGGACGCTTGTTCAGCGTGCCAAAGAAAGGCTCACAAAAAAGAAGGGTAATCTTAGACTTGTCCCGCTTAAACTTAGCCATTCGCTGCGACAAGTTCAAGATGCTCACGATCTCGCAGGTGCGGACCTTACTTCCCCGTGGGGCCGTCACACCTCTATCGATCTTACAGACGCTTACTATCATATCCCTATTGCAAGACACTTCCGTCCGTATCTGGGCTTCAGATAGGAGACCAGACATTCTCCTTCAAGGTAGTTCCTTTCGGCTCAACGTAGCACCCAGGGTGTTTACGAAGCTGGCGGAAGTAGTAGTTCAACAACTCAGATCGCAAGGGGTTATGGTAGTAGCGTATCTCGACGATTGGTTGATCCGGGCTTCAAAAGTCGAGGAATGCAACAAGGCAACACTGAAAGTGATTCAGTTCCTGGAATATCTAGGCTTCAAGATAAACAGGACCAAGTCAAGACTCACTCCAGAGTCAAACTTTCAGTGGCTAGGCATTCAATGGAATCTATCCTCCCCTACTCTGTCGATTCCATCATCCAAGAGGAAGGAAATAGCGAAGTCAGTCAAGCAATTTCTGAGTCACAAATGGCGTCAAGAAGATCAGGAAGGATCCTGGGTTCTCTCCAGTTTGCATCAGTGACGAACATCCTAATGAGAGCCAAACTGAAAGACCTAACCAGAATCTGGCGCTCACGAGCAAATGTCAGTCCAGGGACAAATTGTCCTCAGTCCCTCTGATTCTAAAGAATCGACTCCGGCCGTGGGCGAAAGTCAAGAACTTGTCGGTGTCAGTGCCCCTTCAGTTTCCTCCACCAGGGTCACCATCCCACAGACGCTTCATTAGCGGTTGGGGAGGATATTCCCAGTTCAAGAAGGTTCAAGGAACGTGGTCACCTCAGTTCCGTCAGTTCCATATAAACGTACTGGAAGCAATGGCAGTGTTCTTGACTCTAAAAAGGTTACGTCCGCCAAAGTACTCCACATAAAGCTAGTCCTGGACAGCGCAAGTGGTAGTACATTGTGTAAACAGAGGAGGCTCCAAGGCACGTCATCTAAATCATGTCATGGTAGCCATCTTCTCCCTGGCGGACAAGTTTCAGTTGGCATCTCTCCTCCACTCATATAGCTGGAGTGAGAAACGTCATAGCAGATGCTCTATCCCGATCAGTACCTCTAGAGTCGGAATGGTCACTGGACAACAGTTCGTTCCAATGGATTCTTCAGAGAGTTCCAGGTCTACAGGTGGATCTCTTCGCATCTCAAGCGAACCACAAACTCCCGTGTTATGTGGCCCCCAACCTGGACCCTCTGGCCTATGCCACGGACGCCCTGGCTCTAGACTGGAACAACTGGGAGAAGATTTATGTCTTTCCTCCAGTGAATCTTCTCATGAAAAGTGTTAAACAAACTCAGGACATTCAAGGGTCAAGTGGCTCTTGTAGCCCCAGACTGGCCGAAGAGCAATTGGTATCCTCTCATTCTGGAACTGGGTCTTCGCCCTCTTCGGATCCCCAATCCCAGGCTCTCCCAGTCAGTACAAACGAAGACTTGTGTTCGCTTCCTCAGGGATTCTCAAAACCCTAACTTTATGGATTTCATGAAGTTTGCAGCGAAAAGGGATGCGAATATTGACCCTCAGAATATTCTCTTCTTGGAATCCGATAAAAGAGATTCAACTTTGAGACAGTATGATGCCTGCTGTCAAAAGTTAGCAACCTTCCTGAAGAATCAGATATTTTAGGATCATGACAATCAATTCAGCTATATCCTTTTTCAGATCCTTATTGTTTGAAAAAAGGCTTAGCAGCTAGCACAATTACGACAAAACAAGTCAGCCTTGAAAAAGATTTTTCAATTTGGGTTCAACATAGACTTGACAGATTCCTACTTCTCGTCTATTCCCAAGGCGTGTGCTAGACTTAGACCTTCTGTAAGGCCTACGTCAGTATCATGGTTCTTAAACGATGTTCTAAAGCTGGCTTCAGAAACCAATAATGACACATGCTCGTTTATAAAGCTCTTTAAGAAAAACCTATTTTTATTTAAGCTTGGCCTCAGGAGCTAGAATTTTCAGAAACTGTCAGCTTTATCCAGAGATCCGGATCCATATTCAGTTCCTTCCCACAGGGGAAGTGCTACTTTCGTCCGGAACGTAGCTTTATAGCTAAGAATGAAGATCCTTTGATGAGGTGGGAACCATGGAAGGTACTACCCCTTCCACAGATGTATCTCTTTGCCCCAGTTTGTCAGCCTTACGAGCCTTTCTATCTAGGACCTCCTCATCCTCATCGGGTCCTCTCTTTAAGAGAGAAAAAGGTGGCACTTTATCTATTAAAGGCATCAGGCAACAAATCCTGTACTTCATTAAACAAGCCAATCCTGACTCTTTCCAAAAGCACATGATGTCAGGCGGAAGTAGCCACCTCAATTAACTATTTCCAACATATGAACTTCGATGAGTTGAAAAAGTTATACTGGATGGAAATCGCCGACAGTGTTCAAACGTCATTACTTAAAGTCTTGGAAGCTCTGAAATTTTCAGCAGTTGCAGCGGGGAACATAGTTTCCCCTGACTCTGACTAATCCTTAGTAGAAGATCCAGTCCTCACCTTTTCTACCTGCCTCACCCAACAGTTTCGTCTATTCCTGCCTTGTTCATTTACGGTCACTTTGTGTCTTAGCTGCTCTTATGATGATGTAGTGGGTGTCCCTTATTTTTTTTGCTAGGGACTCACATTTGATGATGGTTATTGATCTCGTGGATGTCATCTCCTTATTTTTATGCTAGGAGATACATCTTATTATAATGGTTACGGTTTTGTATATTAAGTCATATACATTCCTTTTATATTTTATTATTGTTGAGTTTGTTTTATTCAACTTTTATGTTAATTGCTTTAGAATGTTTTGATACTAGCTTTACACAGATACCATTTTTTGTACATATATGATATCATCCTCCGTATATATGTATATTACCTTAAGTTAAGAAATATTATTAGAATTAAGTAATATTTCTATTTTGTATCACTGTGTATATGTATCCTTATAGCAATTATATTGATTTTTATTTTTATTTTATCTTTTTATTTTAGACCTCTTTGTATTTTGTTGAATTTCTTTACAATCTTGTGCTATTTCTCTGGTACGATTTTCGCGCAGCGACACGAGCTGAGCCCAGAAAAGGGATTTTGACGTAAGGAAAAAATCTATTTCTGGGCGATTGGCTCGTGTCGCCAGCGAAATCCCGCCCTACCCATCCCATCGCCAAGATTGTCTGCTAACTTCAGGATGGCCACCAGAGGCGCAGCAGTCGGCAGCATGGGATGGAGTAGTAGTAGTAGGTGCTGCCCACTCTGTGGGTCGGCTCTCCTCTTGGGGGATTTTGTAGTGGGAGAATTCTATTGGCATTTGGCTCGTGGTAGTGGTCTCACTCGCCATAGTGTTCATAACCGACACTCTCTGGGAGGGTGAGCGAGTCAGTTATACTGACCTTTTTCTTTCTTTATTTATTTATTCTCTGGTATGTGTTAGTACATTTACCCTAGAAATGATAGATTAAAGGATATTTCGCTGGCGACACGAGCCAATCGCCCAGAAATAGATTTTTCCTTACGTCAAAATCCCTTTTTTATAACATTCTTATGGGAAAATCCATTTGGGTTACGAATTTTTTAGGTTACGAAGCAGGTTCTGGAACGGATTAAATTCGTAACCCAAGGTATTACTGTATATTAATGTACATGAAATATTTACTGTAACGTAAAATGTCGAAGCTTACCTTTCAAGTGAGGCTATCTCCGAAAGTGGCGGCAGAGTAGAAGGAGGACAAACGGCAGAATAGGTACACTTAACTTTACGAAACACATAAAAAAAAAAATGTCAAGAAAAACAAACTAAACTTTACAAAACACATTAACAAAACTGTAACACTTAACTTTACAAAAAACTTTAAAATAAAATAAAATTTATTTTGTCTTTTTTTATTTTTACATTTCTTTTTACTTTTTTATACTTTTACGTAATTTCAATTTCTTCACCACCGAATGATGCCAGTCCGTTTACGGAATTTTTCAAACCACCCATGAGAAGCCTTGAACTCTGGTGGTTGCCGTGATGTCCCCTCTCCGCCGTCGTCTTCGGCTTGGGCAATCAAATCGCCGAAAATAGCGCTGGGCCTTCTGGCAGATTGCCTCCGTCGGTATCCTATCGCCATCGATTTCTTTTTTTTTGTCCTTGATCCATACAAGAAGCAGCCTTCCATTTCATTATGCACATGCCTCCTCTTGTTGGACAAATAGTCACGCCCTTGGAAGGTGTAGCTGCTTTGATGGCTTCCTTCTGCTTAAGGATGGTGCCTATCGTTGACGGATTTTGGCCATATTCCTTAGCGATCACACTCAACCATAAGCCAGCTTCATACTTTTTTATTATCTCCATTTTTGTCTCCATAGAAAGCATTCTCTTCTTTCTGTGAACTTCAGCAACTTTCTTGGGACCCATGACTATATGTACTGTACGTAATTAAGTTACGTATGTAGTACATATACTAATTAGGTTCTCACAACACGATAAAGTAGCACAACGAAATCACTAACGAATTTACGATACTAAACGAAATCGTTGGACCGAACGAATGCCACATGCGTACGATAAAGCTTCGGGTGCGAAGTGGCCGAGCGAAGGCACGCCACCACGTAAGATGCATGATGGGAGGGATGCTGTTCAATAGGAGAGAAGGATCTCATGGCTTGGCTAGCATCAGGAACCAATGGGAGAGCAGGAGGATGGTGGCGAGTCTACTAGATCTAAGATGGCGGCGCGCAGCGTGAGTTTCAAAATTGTTATCGGGCGAATCTCGGACTTTCAGAAACCTTTCGTATCTTGAAAACTTTTCGTATGTAGAGCAGTAAAATTTTTCGTGTCAGCTTTCATATCTCGAGTTTTTCGTAAGTTGAGCCTTTCGTATCTCGAGGTACCACTGTATATTTCTTTGCACTTTTCTTTGTAAAATTACAATTATAACTGACATATTATGATGAAAGATAACTAAAACTAACAGCGACCCCAGGGTATATTTATGAGCAAATAAATAAAAAGACATACTGTGAGAAAGGGAAGCACAACAAGTGCCCTCTTGAAGTCAAGATCACAACAACTCATGGGCCGCCTACAATTGTTGATATGAGCCAGTCTAAAATTTGCCATTTAGTTATTTTATGAGCCATAGAAGTAATGGAGCCTCTTTCCCGCCCTAATCCTCCAAATCCATGGCACGTAATATTGATGCTCACCATGTGTGAATTTGCCCACCACTCAAAACCTGTTATTGTTACTCATATGATGGTATCTGTCCGTTAAGTGTTAATGTGTGTACCTATACCTATACTGAATGCTGCATATGTACAAGTGTATGACAAAATTGAAAATAGAGTATACTAGATTTATATTAACATTGAGTAGTAGTGAACATGTCAGTGCAATGCTAGTGCAAACCACATTCATGAGACCATCCTGTTATTTATATTTTTTGTGGAACCCATTATCCATGTACGTATATTACAGTAAATACAGGCATTCTTTGGTTATTTGGAGGGGTTCCTTTCCTGGGGGTGTGCCGACAAGCGAAAACCGCCATTAACAAAAACTCAGCGATTTCTGACACCATCCAATAACCAGTTATTGGTGCCATAAGCACCCTTATGGTGCCATAAATCGCCGATTTTATGGCACTAGACAAGCCCCATAAAACCAGGTTACCGATAACCAAGGACTGCTCTGTACTGTACAGGCAGTCCCCGGTTATTGGGGTACAGTATAGAGCACTGTACAGTGTAGAGCACCTTAGTGGCGTGATCGGTATGGTCTTGGCCTGCCACCTCAATGGCCGCGAATTCGATCCTCTGGCATTCCATTGAGGTACGAGATGTGTATTTCTGTTGATAGAAGTTCACTCTCGACGTGATTCAAAATTCACGTAAAGCCGTTGGTCCCATTGCTGAATAATCACTGGTTCCATTCAACGTAAAAACACCATACAAACAAACAAACTGTACAGTGTACCCCAGGATAGTGATTGAAAAATAACAATCATGACAGTCAGATGCATGGTAATTATCTTTTTCTTTTTCTCTTAAGAATACAGTAGTCTTCCTCCTCCTCTTCTCATCAGTAGAGGAACTATACTCAACATCCCTTGCATTGTTGCACTGGAAAATTTTAAATTTAGAATTTTGGTTAATAAGTGTATTTTAGTACTCATGCTACTGCAAAATAAAAAACATCTTAAAGTAGACATTCATAATTCAGAGAGCTTCAGTATTATAGTTCACTTATGTGTGTCTTTCTCTCATTCCAGAACAAGAGAAATCCAGCATGGCAAAACCTGAAGCACACCGAAAGTTTTATGAATTTCCAAATAAAGATGTTGAAGAAGAGTCCTGCTCTCAGTCAAAAAGTGATCCTGAGGAGTTTATTAAATATGTTTCTTCAAATATCATCGGATCAGATACTGTGTTTTCATCTCCTTTTGGACTTCGTAAAGGTTTGTTATCAACTTAATTGATTATATAGATGTAAAATTGAAAATTGATTTTCACATAAGTTACTTGCTAAACAATTACATAGCTGTGTGCTTTCTTACCTGGCAGTTGAAAATTCAAATTATTTGGCAGCTGCGGCACTGCTGTTATTAGTGTAGATGAGAGGGGACCCACCCACTGTCGGGAACACCTGGTACTGCTGAGCTAACTGTCATCAAATTTGTTTTCTGCCGGCCAAGGAGTAACATTGGTGGTTCTCACAACCGTCTTTTCGACGCCTTTGCGGTTCATCTGCATATTTGGTGAAGCACTGTTAGTGATTGTCATTGTTAGCTGCATTTTTAATTTTTCATTTAGCTAAATCAAGATTTAGTGTTAACATGTTAGTAGTTAGGTTTTGCAGCAAAGGCTGCAAAACTAGGATGCCTAAGTTGTTTCATGATCTGCACTACAAGTGCAAGAAGTGTAGGGGCAGGAATGTTATAAAGATTTAATTGCGCTGAATGTCAGAGTTAGATGATCAGGCTTGGAAGAACTTTAAGTCACATTTGGAGATGGAAAAGGATAGGAAGAGAAAGGTGGCTCTTAGAGCCAAGAATAAGTTTAGCATTGAGGCAACTCCTTTGCCATTAGAGGCAAAGAAGTCTACTTTATATTCCCACTTACATTTAACATCTCTCCTATCTGTAGCCTTCCTACTTTACCACATATTCCAGTTCAGGTAGCCCATACTTCCAATCTTGACGCCATTGCCAGCGTAGAGTCCAAAATGGCCAAGAAATTTGAAGTTTGCGGGCAAATCTATAATGGATTTGGGGATGTCATTTTGTGCTTTTGTCAAGCAATCCACCAGTGCCAAGAATAGTGAAGTGCCTAGTGTCAGTGTTGTGCCTGAGGAGGTGGTTGTTTGTCCCCACAGTTCTCCTAGATAAAGGTTAGTGTCCTGCTCCCCCGCACCCAGGAGGAGACATACTGAAAGTCGAAGGAAGACCTGTTGATTTGAGGGCTTCGACTTAGCACCATTGGAAAGGCATATATCTAAGTGAAGTGTAGTTTTCTTCTGACTCAGAAGTGTCGTTGCCTGAAAAAAAGCGACAACCTGGTCGTGCTGTGGTCTCTCACCCGCTGAAGAGACATGCCTCGTTCACAGGTTGTTTGACTTCTCCAGTGGAGAAGTTGAGGGAGCATAGGAGTCCACAACCATCATGTAGTTTTGTGCCTGATCAGTTTATTCAGGATTCAGGCATTTGTCATCAGACAGTCAGTATCACTCTGGCTCCAAAGCGCTCGGATCAGCATACTTGCTCTCGTGCTGTCGACCACCTTCAGCACTCGTCAAAGGAGTTTCAACTGGTTGGCCTCCATTTAGTCATTGACTAAGAAGAGTTGTTCGACGTCTAAGCTTGGTACTCCACAAGACGATTCGTCTTTGGGACCTTTTAAGCAGGAAATTTAAGAACTTTTGGGTTTTCTGAAGAAGGTGACTGCTCTTCATGGGGAGGACATTGATCTGTCACCCATGTCATTGGAAGAAGAGGGGGAAGAGGACCAAGACTCAAAATCTTTGTAAGCCACCTGAATCTCTTGAAGTATTTGTTAGTTAACTACTTGGATTTCTTCGAACCAGCTCCCCCATCGTCTCCGCCCTTCAATTTTTGTAATGGATAGGAAGACGGTTGCGAGTGGTTTACCCAAGTTGGCCCTTTCTCAGTTCTCCAAGAAAATTTTGAAGGAGGTGAATGAGTGGTTGGCGAAGAAGTGGGAGTTAGGAAAAGCATCTTCCACTTACCCACCTTCCAAGCTTCTTAATAATAGGTACCATTTTCACACAGTTGGAGAAGTTCCTTCGTTGGGAGTGTCTGCCTTCTCTCAAAGAGATTTCTCTGATTTAACAGATGCGAACAGAAGGTCAGCATTCGCTTCAGCAAAAGTAATGTTTTCGGCTCTGGACTTTGACCATGTTGTGAAGAACCTTTTCAAGGTGATAGAGGTATTTAGCTTCCTGGATTAGACTATTGAAGCCTTGGCCAGGAAGATTGAGGATTGCCAGTCCTTGGATGAAGAGTTCGCGTCGGACTGGCTGAATGTTTTGTCTTGTGTGGACAAGGTGGTAAGGGATGGATCAGGAGAACTAACTTCCCTTTCTACTATGGGGTGCTAAAGAAAGGGAGTTAGGGTGTTCTTTTGCTTCTCAGAGAGTGACAACAACCCAAAAGTCAGCCTTACTATTCTCTCCCGTAAATAGGTCGCACCTTTTCCCAGATGCTGTTAGACCTTGAGAAGAAATAGACTATAACGATCTTCTGGCACAGTCAGTGAGGCACCCGAAGGACACCCCCTACAGGAGCTAAGTCATCCCCTCTGCAGAAACATCCTTTTCGGGGAGGGAAAACCAAGAGGCAAAATAGACCAGAGTCCAACTTGTGAGCACCATCAAAGTCGACCAAGAAGTCCTCTTTCAAATCAACTTCCAAATAATCTGAATGTCCCTCACACACCAGTAGGAGCGAGACTCCATTTCTTCTGGGAGGAATGGAGCCAGAGAGGAGTAGAGCTATGGGTTGTGCAAGTTCTCCGTGAGGGTTATTCAATCCCCTTTCAATAAATTCCGCCGGCGTCCAATGCTCCCATTATATTGACACTGTACTTGGAGGGATCAGAGAGAACTTTGGCTTTAACTGAAGAAGTAGAAGCTCAGATCAGGAAACAAGCCATAGAAGAGGTACGAGACTGACTTTCTAGGTTTTTACAACTGACTTTTTGTATTCCCCAAGGCATCGGGGGGATGGAGACCCCTTCTGGATGTCAGTACCCTGAATCTTTACGTACTGAAGGTGAAGTTTCACACGGAAACTAGTCGGTCTGTTATGTCAGCTCTCCAGCCAGGCAACTGGATGGTGACTTGACATGAAGGATGCATACTTCCATGTCCCTATTCATCAAGAGTCCAAGGAGTTTCTGAGGTTCAACTTCTAAAGTAGAATTTTCCAGTTCAGAGCTCTCTGTTTCGGTCTGTCTACAGTTCCCCAAGTATTTATGTACTCGAATCCTTGCTCCCTTGGGGAAATGGGTACATTTGATGGGAATCAAAGTTTCTTTCTATATGGATAACTGCCTCCTGAGATCCAAGTCACATTGTCAGTGTGTGGAGGTCTTGTACAAGACATTACGTCAAACTCAAAAGTTAGGCATAAAGATAAACCAGAAGAAATCCCAGTTGTCTCCGACTCAGAAGAATCCCTATTTAGGGATAATTGAAAAACTTTTCTCTCCCCAAAGAGAATAGAGTTGTGTACTGTAAAGAAGGTACAAGAGTTCTTAATTCAGCTCCAGACTGGATGAGTCTCTTTGGAACTCTAGCATTGGTAGAGAGTTTCGTAACTTTAGGACGTCTTCACATGAAATCCCTCCAATTCTGTCTGAAGGCAAATTGAAATTGAAAGACTCAACTGGACTCATTTGTCTTTCCACTGACAGAGGAAATAAAGACAGTTCTTCGTTGGTGGTTGATGGAGAGACTGCAAGAATGGATGTTGCTATTCATTCTGAACCCAGACCTAGGGTTTTTCTCCAATGCATTGGACAGAGGCTGGGAGCTCTCTTGGAGGGCAAGAGAGTTTCAGGAATGTGGACAGAACAAGAGAAAACAATCCACATAAACGTGAAGGAATTGAAGGGAATTTTCCAAGGACTACAAGACTTCACTCTTAGTCTCTGGAAGAAATGTAGCAATTTACTCGGACAACACTACAGCCTTGTTGTCTGTCCACAAACAGGGAGGGACTCACTCTCTCTCTCTCAATGAGGTGGCTGAAGATCTTCTTTGGGTGAATGGACACAAAATCAATCTGTTTCCAGGGTTTGTCCAAGGGAAAATGAATGTCTTAGCAGACGAGCTGAGCCGCTCCAACTAAGTTCTTCCTATGGAGTGGACTTTAAATGCAAAAGTTTGCAAAGACCTGTGGAAAATAAGGGGCAAAACCATCATAGATCTCTTCGCCACCTCCTGGAACAATCAGAGAACAGACGTGATGCTTCTGGACTGGACAGGTCTTGACGTATATGCTTTTCCCCCCTTCGGTCTCATAAGAGAGGTCATCATCAAATTTCAGTCTCATTGGAATGTGTCTGTGACACTCATGATGCCATTCTGGCCCAGGAAGGAATGGTTTCCAGACCTTCCCAATCTCCTTGTGGACTTCCCCAGACTTCTTCTACAAGGACGATGTGATATCTTCTCAAACTACCCCACTTTGACAGGTACCATCAAGGATTGTCCACTGTTAGGAACTTTTTCCCCTAGTCATATAAAACATACAGAAGACTTGCAACAAATTTAGGTTAGGTCAGCAAATATCCCCGTACATAATGTAAAACTTCTCAGAATAGACATAGGCGCCCTTTTCACAAAGTAACCATAAAAGATGTATTAACATTCCTCAAAAATAAACTTGAGCCAATTGCTGACCACTTCCCCATAGTATTGAGTAAAATAGTACAACTTGTAGAGCTTTGGATCACTAATAACTTCTTTTCCTTTGGTGATAACTTTTACCATAAAAAATTCAGTTGTAGTATGGGGAGCCTGCTTAATCCTGTGTTAGCAAACTAATATATGGAGTATTTCGAAACAGTAACTACAAACCCTATCAAACCTGCAGATATGATTGGCTTCATTATGTAGACTTCCTAACATACTGGAAAAGCAAGTGGGGTGATTTTGATGTCTTTCTACAAAAATTAAATTCCTTGGTCCCAAGCATAAAATTTGAAGTAGAATGGGAAAACAACAACCACATCCCCTTAATCATCAGAACTAATAACAAATACAAACTCAGTCTTCAGGAAAGTGATATTCTCACTTTCACACACATTTTTGCAGCTATCATGACATTTCAGTTAAACTCGGCATAGCAAGTAACTTATTTGTTAGAGCCCTGAGAATTTGCTCAAAAAAGCCATACATAAACATAGAGCATTTTTTACAAACCCACAGAAAACAAAGAAAAGGAAAAATACACAGACAAAATCATAATCCCTCACATGGACAATTTACGAGAGATCACACATATCTTAGGCAAACCCAACCCTTTCATCTTCACTTATCCAAATACACTGGGGAAATCCTTAATTAACATTCAGCAGAAACCAGTTTCCTAAGATACAGGGGTTTATGAAATCCCATGTAGGGATTGTGATAAGTCATCCTGTGGTTTCACAGGAAAATCTCTGTCGGAAAGATTAACTCAACATAAATGGTCAATTAGATATGGACAACATAGTTTGGTAATTTTCCATCTTATAAATAACATGAACCATAACATGGATTGGAACTCATTCCAAATTTTATATAAGAGCAGTTGTCATTGCAGATGTCAAATGGTAATTGTTTCTTAGTATGGTGGGTAAAAGTTTTTTATTTGGTGTAGGTGACAGGTTTTGGTTATTGCTTTATTCCTTGTACAGGCAGTCCCTGGTTATCGGTCGGGTGCTGATAAGCGAAACCCACCATTACCCAAGACTGATAAGCACAACCTTTCGGTTAATGGCACCTCGTTAGGTATGTCACGGAACCATAACTCTATTATCATCATCCTATGGTGCTGATAACCAAAATTGGCCTGTTATGGCACCATAAATTGCCAATTTTATGCATGACACTTACCTGGCAGGTATATATATAACTATAATCCTCTGTCGCACTGGCAGAATTTTCAAAACTCGCGGCAACCGCTAGTTCACCGGTAGTTCAGGTGATCGCCACCCCGTTCCTGTGGCGCTGGCGCTCGGAACCATTCTCATTTTCATCAGATTTTCTCTGCCAGCCGAACTGTCAACATCGTTGAGGGTTCCCTGCTAGAATTTCGAGCTCGTTGGCTGACTTTTCGCTGTGTTTGGACTGATTTTGGGTATTGTATTGGAAAGTTAGCTTGGCAATCGCTTTTGGATTTTCCTTGAAATGTCTGATTCAGGTATTATGTTTAGAGTATATGTGAAAGAAGGATGTAAGATGAGACTACTGAAAGCTTCGGTAGACCCTCACACTGTGTGTAAGAAGTGTAGAGAATTTGTGTGTACTTGGGAGAATAGGTGCAATGAGTGTGAGAATTTGAATGAGAAAGAGTGGAGGACTCTCATTAAATATGTGGAAAGATTGGAGAAAGATCTTGTTAGGAGATCAGTGTCTCGGAGTGAGAGATCGGGTTCATCCAGCAAAGCCTTGAATGAATCAGTTTCTGTTTCTTCTCCAGCTCCTTCCCATGTAGAAATAGTAGCACCTTCTTCCCAAGTTTCTCCTGCGCCTGCTGCTGTATCTTCTGAGGAGACGAAGGATTCACAGTATGTGAAAGTGTTTGCTGCCCTTGCTTCGATGGGCGATCAGATCCAGCATTTAACGGACAAAGTGGGTGTGTTTAATGTTGGTGACAGTGTTGTGGAGGGGGCGGCTGACAGTCTCTCTCGTGCTCCTAGACCTAGACCGCTGTCAAGCTCCCAGACCCAAGGGAGAAGTCATGTCGACAGTCGAAGGGAGGCGTGAGGG
The DNA here is from genome assembly GCF_015104395.2 of Macrobrachium nipponense. Lineage (NCBI taxonomy): Eukaryota > Metazoa > Arthropoda > Malacostraca > Decapoda > Palaemonidae > Macrobrachium > Macrobrachium nipponense. The sequence goes on along the minus strand of NC_087200.1, from coordinate 196,853,289 downwards.
GTTTACATACAATCAGTCGTCCCTTCAGGCAGTCCTGTTGTTGCGTCCCAGGCTGCAGCAGTACGCCATAGAAAAGGCGTTACTGGGAAGTGCTTGTACTCCTCCGATAGCTCTGCGTCAGGCAGGAATCGCGCTATTTGGAAGAATCGCGTCCCCTCAAGAGGACATACAGGCCATCCTCGTCTCAGGATGAACTTGGCTACGCTCAAGAAGGATGGAGTAGCCCCGAGATTTTCTCGTTGAGTGCAGATGAGGACGTAATCCCCGTCAAGAGGAAGAGAACGTTTCGTTCGAGAGAAGACGCAAGATGTTCTGTTGTCGGCTTGTCTCCTGATAGATACTCTCCTTCTGCGTCTTGGGTGCATTCCCCTGTCTCCTCTCCGTCTCGTAGACCTCAGGACCGCTCTCCTCATCGTACCAGCTCTGCGCGTCTTCGCTCTCCTTCTCGTGTGATCCGTTGGAAGCGGACACTAAGGACTTTTTGAGAGAGATGCAGGCTAAGTTAGCCGACCTTGTTAAGTCTTGGGAAACAACCGATCAGCCGTCCTCTAGATGTAAGGACGCGTTTCTCCCCATCAAGTCATCCAAGAGGACGCAGGACAAGACTTTGCCGCCTCCTTCTCGTACTTCGTACTTTCGGACACCAGGACGCAGTTTTCCATCAAAGACGGATGATTGCTTGATAGCGCAGGACGCAGGACGCAGGATGCAAGAGGAAGCTAGATAAACATGCGGTGGACGCAACTCACGCAGTGGACGCAAGATGCAGGCGGCAGGACGTTGACCCGTCCTCCTCCCGACAAGACCGGGACGCTTTTCGTCAGAACGCGATCCCACATTCGCTTTCCAAACAAGTGTTAGAGCCGGATTCGGCGGCTAGTCTACAGCAGGACTTCGGCTTCCAGGATGCTTCGTCAGCGGAAGAGGACGTAGAAGGCTTGGTTTCTGAAGATGAGAGGAATGTTGAAGCTCCATCGTCGGATTATAAGAGGCTGACTGATTGCCTCCTGTCTCAGTTTTTGAGGACCAAAACCCCCAAGAAGTCTTCTTTCTTGAAGATGACTCTCTCCATCACGGCCAAGAAAGCGCTTCAACGGTTTAATGACTGGTTAAAGGAAAAGAGGGAAGCAGGAAAGACTTCTTTCTCCTTCCCTCCAGCCAAGTTGGCTTCGAAGTCTGGTGTGTGGTATGCTACGGGGGAAAGTCTTGGCCTGGGAGTTCCTGCCTCCTCCCAGGGGGACTTTTCCAATATCGTAGACAGCTCTCGTAGGCATGCATTACACTCGGCCAAGATTTGGTGGACGTCTTCGGAGTTTGATCATCTGTTGAAAGGCATTTTTGGACTTTTGAAGTTTTCAACTTCCTCGACTGGTCCTTGGGGGCTTTGGCTCGCACCTTGGAAGCGGAAGAATCTACTGACTTAGAAGTTTCAAGGAGTATTATGTCCTGTATGGACAAGGCCCTGAGAGATGGGGCGAACGAGCTTGCTTCCCTCTTTACGGCAGGGGTCCTGAAGAAGAGGTCCCTCCTGTGCTTGTTTGGAGCTAAGGGGGTGTCTAACGCTCAGAAGTCGGAGTTGGTGTTCTCCCCACTCTCAGGACAGCCTTTTCCTTCAGAAATCATCAAAGACATATCTCTTTCTCTAACTCAGAAGGCAACCCAGGACCTTCTGACTTCTTCAGTGAGGAAGTATTTGCCTCCCAAGGTGATGAAGAAGACACCAAAGGAGTCAAGACCGACCCAACAGCCCTTTCGGGGCAAGACGTTTTCTCGCCCCTCCTTTAGAGGTAAAAGAGTGCCTGCCAAGAGAGGGTCGAAGACCGCAAACAAACAATGATGCTCAAGTCCTCCAGACGACAGTTGGGGCCAGACTTCAGGAGTTTTGGGAAGTCTGGCAAAACAAGGGAGCGGATCCTTGGTCCGTGAGTGTAGCCCGGGAAGGTTACAAGATCCCCTTCCTGAAAAAGCCACCTCTTTCTACATCCCCGAGAGCCCTTGGGGATCATTACATCGATTTAGAGAAGAAAGAGGCTCTATGGGAGCAAGTTGTCAGCATGCTCAGAAAAGGGGCCATAGAACCTGTTCTGGATCACTCGTCTCCAGGATTTTACAACCGTCTTTTCCTGGTACCGAAATCTTCGGGAGGATGGAGGCCAGTACTGGATGTGAGCCATCTGAACTTGTTCGTAGAAAAGACCAAGTTTACAATGGAAACGAACGATTCGGTGCTGGCAGCGGTGCATCCAGAGGACTGGATGGTGACCCTGGACCTTCAAGACGCATATTTCCATATTCCCATTCATCTGGGATCCAGGAAATATTTAAGGTTCGTGATCCAGGACGGTCTTTCAGTTCAGGGCCCTTTGCTTCGGGCTTTGCACAGCTCCTCAGGTGTTTACAAGGATGATGTTGAACGTGGTGAGGTGGCTACACCTGCTAGGGATTAGAGTCTCTCTCTAACTAGACAATTGGCTTATAAGATCTCAGTCAAGACAACAATGTCTGGAGGACGTAAAACTTACTTTGGATTTGACGAAGGAATTGGGTCTGATGGTGAACCTAGAAAAGTCACAACTGATCCCCAAACAGGAGCTAGTCTATTTGGGGATTCTGATTTCCTCAGCGACTTTTTGGGTTTTTTCATCCCCCTACAGGCAAGCCCTATGCCTTCGGAAGGTGCAAGCCTTCCTAGAGAAAGACCAATCCTCGGCGAGAGAGTGGATGAGCTTACTGGGAACTCTCTTCGCTGGAGCAGTTCGTTTCTCTAGGAAGGATTCACATGAGGCCCTTACAATTCTTCCTGAACGAAGTCTGGCCAAGAAGATCGCAACCAGATTCCTTCCTGTTTCAAATTCCTCTCAAGATCAAGGAGGAATTGGAATGGTGGCTAACTCCAGGAAAGTTAGCAGAGGGTGCATCGCTCCAGCAGAAGAACCCAGACCTAGTATTATTCTCCGACGCCTCGGACGCAGGCTGGGGAGCGACGCTGGGCCCTCAAGAAGTGTCAGGTCGTTGGAACAAGGAGGAAGCGTCTGGCATATAAACAGGAAGGAACTGATGGCGATTTTCTTGGCTTTGAAAGTGTTCAAGGCGTTGATCCGCGACAAGGTTGTGCAGGTCAACGCAGACAATACCACAGCTCTGGCGTTCATCCGCAAGCAAGGAGGGACTCATTCCATCTCTCTTTGCAATTTGGCGAAGGAAGTCCTTCTGTGGGCAGAGAAGGAGAACGTCACCCTGCTCACCAGGTTCATTCAAGGGGAGAAGAATGTGAGAGCGGACCTGTTGAGCAGGGAAGGGCAGCTACTTTCGACAGAGTGGATCCTACATCAAGAAGTATGCCAGAGTCTGAGGAATCTATGGGGCCGTCCAGTGGTGGACCTTTTTGCTACCGCAGCGACGAAGAGATTATCAACCTACTGCTCTCCAGTCCCAGACCTTCAAGTAGTCGCGGTACATGCCTTCCTACTAGATCGGACGGGTCTAGATGCTTACGCCTTTCCCCCGTTCAAGATTTTAGGAAAGGTCATGAAGAAGTTCAGGGAGAGTCAAGGGACAAGACTTACTCTCATAGCTCCCTACTGGCCGGCCCAAAATTGGTTCACAGAGGTACTGGAATGGACAGTGGACACACCAAGAACAGTCTGACTGCGTTCAAACTATCGAAAGACTTGTCAGAGCGAGGGGGTTTTCGAGAGAAGCGGCCAAAGCAGTGGCTAGAGCACGAAGAGCCTCAACAATCAAGGTGTACCAGTCGAAGTGGGAGACCTTCCGTAAATGGTGCAAGAATCAGAAGGTTTCTTCATCCAGTACCTCTGTGACCCAAATTGCAGACTTCCTCCTGTATTTGAAGAAGGAAGCAGGTTTAGCAAATCAAACGATCAAAGAGTACAGAAGTATGTTGGCCTCTGTGTTTAGACACAGAGGCTTAGATCTTTCCAATGACTCGGATCTTAGAGACCTCCTCAGGTCTTTTGATACAAGGAAGGAGCGTCAATGCAGAGCCCCTTCTTGGAATCTGGATATAGTACTAAAGTTCTTAGGAACTAATAAGTTTGAGCCTATGAATAAGGCGTCTTTGAGAGATATCTCGAAGAAGACGATCTTTTTGGTTGCCTTGGCCACGGCTAAAAGAATTAGCGAGCTTCAAGCGATTAATAAGCAAGTAGGCTGGAAACACAAGGCAGTGTGCACGTTCCAGGAAGACTTCTTGGCCAAGAACGAGAATCCATCTCATCCTTGGCCAAGGTCCTTTGAAATACATATTGGGTCTGTCCGATCTTGTGGGTCAAGAACAGGAAAGAGTTCTTTGTCCAGTAAGGGCTTTGCGCCATTATGTGGAGAGAACCAGAAGTATTAGAGGGACCTCAGGATCCCTTTGGTGTTCAGTGAAAGACCCTAGCAGACCCATGACAAAAAATGCTATCACCTTCTTCCTAAGGGAACTAATTAAGGAAGCACATATGCTTTGCCAAGAAGAAAGCTTCGGAGTGCTTAAAGTCAAGGCGCACGAAGTGAGAGCAGTAGCTACGTCCTTGGCATTCAAGAAAAATTTGGCCCTCAAGGATATATTAGAGTCGACGTTTTGGAGGACCAATTCAGTTTTTGCCTCACATTACCTGAGAGACGTCAAGACAACTTTTGACAACTGTCAAACGTTGGGCCCTTACGTATCCTCAGGTACAGTATTGGGCAAAGGAGTTTCCACCCCATAACCTACTAACATGCTAGGGTATTTTTAATTAGGTTGTAGTGTTTTTATGGTTGTCTGAGAGGGTTTATTCCCTCTTCAGTCTATGAAGTGTCATTCATTAGTGGTGGTATGTGTGTGTGGTTCAGGTGGTCTAACAATTCCTAGCATGAATGCCCGTGGTAAGAGAGGGCTAGGGTTTCCTGTCAACAAATTGGTCACATCCAGTTGTCAGACCCTTTTGATAGCTTCTTCAACATACAGGTCATGTCCTAGTTGAGAGCTACTAAGGTTAAGCAGGCTAAGAGGCAGGACCTATGAAGTCAGCTACCTTATCAGGTAAGGAACCAAGGAGTATTTAAAAAATTTTTTATTTTAAGTTTTAATCTCCAACGATGTTGCTGTCTTTGACCCACCTCCAAATGTGTCAATCAGCTATATATATACCTGCCAGGTAAGTGTCATGCATAAAAATGATGTTTTTATGATAAAACAAAGTTTTATGTATACTTACCTGGCTGGTATATATAATTAAATTCCCACCCTCCTCCCCTCAGGAGACATGGTTCAGAGAAAATCTGATGAAAATGGGAATGGTTCCGAGCGCCAGTGCCACGGGAACGGGGTGGCGATCACCTGAACTACCGGTGAACTAGCGGTTGCCGCGATTTTTGAAAATTCTGCCAGTGCGACAGAGGATTATAGCTATATATATACCTGCCAGGTAAGTATACATAAAACTTTGTTTTATCCATGTTCGCCTCTTTCTATCTTAAGGATGTTGCCCACAAATCTGCTGACACGTTTTCCCTGGGTACTGTGGTGGCTGCCCAACAGGTTGTGTACTCATAGTTGCCCCTAAAAGGGCACTTTTGTATCTTTCCTAAGATGATTGTGTGGATGAGAGAATGAGTGAGTTGGCTGGTCTCCTTCTTTATCTTGTACCTTTCCTTCTTCCTTCGGGCAAGTTAAGGAATAGACACATCATTGCTGGACTGGTCTGATACAATGAGTAAGGTAGTCATACTGATAGTGTGGTCACTTAATATGCAAATGTCAAACCCTCTATTCGGTAGCATATGCTCCACTCCTAGGCAAGGAGGAGTTGAGAGTAGTACAAACCCTGGTGTGTTGGTTTGCTATTAGACAATCAAAGTTTTGTTCATGAAACTTACCTGGCAGATATATATATAGCTGTATTCTCCGAAGTCCGACAGAATTTCAAAACTCGCAGCACACGCAGTGGGCGGCCAGGTGGTAGTACCCATTCCCGCCGCTGGGAGGCGGATATCAGGAACCATTCCCATTTTCTATTCATATTTTTTCTGTCGCCGGTCGGTAAACACCTGTTTACAGACCTCCGCCCAGGATTTTGGATTTGACTCGTTATAAGTATCTTTGGATGACTTTTGTTTGACTCTGGATTGTTGGATTGGCATACGCGAATAGTGGACTGTTTTTGGGGATTTTGGATTGGCTTTTCTTATGAAAGTGATGTCAGGATCAAGTTCAGTGTAGCTGAGCTTCAGAGTGTGTGTGAGAAGTGATTGCAAGGTGAGGCTACCGAAATCATCGGTAGACCCCCACACAGTATGTATGGGGTGTAGGGGGCATGTTTGTTTGCTGGTTGATCGTTGCATTGAATGCAAAAGTTTGACTGAGGATGAATGGAAGGTGTATGAATCCTATCAGTAGTAAGTTGGAGCGCGATAGGATCAGGAGGTCTTCCTCCAAGAGCGGTTCTACGAAAGGTAAGGGGTAAGTAACATCCTATTTTAACACCAGTAGAATTTGCTTCACCTAATCCTGTGTTGTTGCCTGAGGGCCCTAGTTCTGTGTCTGGAGAAGGTAATGCCCTTTCTCTGATTCTAGAGTCATTACGCACTCTAGAGTCCAAAGTGTTGGCCCTTGAAAACGGCTCGAGTAAGTGTGTGATCGTGCCCCTAGTGTGGAGGGGGGCGTCAAGATCGGCCCCATAATGCCTCTAGGTATAGACCTCTGTCGGACTCCCAGAACTCAGGGAGTGGGCATGTCGAAAGCCGCAAGAGGGTTACGGGGCTCCCCACCGATCTGGCGTCCCTTCGGCAGGACCTGTTGCTACTTCCCAGGCTGCCAAGGAGCGTGCTCAGGCTCGCATCCTTGAGGACTGTTTTTCGTCCTCCGAGGCGCCCTCCCCGCGCAAGGGGTGGAGCGCTCGGAGAGACTCGCGTCCGTTGAAAAGGACTTTTCCTAGGGAGGACGCTTACGTCCCCTCTCTCCGCTCTTGTTGCGGTCTTCGCCTGCGTCGTATGACGCGTTTCCTCCACAGAAGAGAGGTAGGACATCGTCCGAGGACGACGCTGAGAAGCGCTTCTCTCGCACCTCGGAGAGGCAGGTTGCTGTACCTGTGAGAAGGAAGGAGGCGTCCCCCTGCCCCTCGTCTTCTCGCAGGCGCAGCCCTTCACCTCCTCTCGGTTCTTCACCAACGAAGAGTATTCTTGCGTCGCTTCAAGACCAATTGTCGGCCTTAATGGCTCGGAAGACTCGCCCAGCAGCAGTTGAGCCTAAACGAAGGAAGGACGCTAGACTGCCTGTCAAGAGGACGAGGCAGTCTCCTTCTCCGTCTCCTCGTTCGTCTCTGTCTCCGCCCGCACGTCAGGACGCCTTTGAGGACGCTCGATTCAGGACGCCTGGAGGACGCTTTTGAGACGCTCGTCGGGATGTTGTGCTTGACGCTTTGCCTGTGGAGAAGGCTTTCGAGAGCGCTCAGAAGGACGCTTTTGAAAGCGAAAGCTGGACGCTTGAGCGTGAAACGTAAGGACGCTCCTCGAGGGAGACTAAGAGTAACCTCTCTTGACGCGCAGCACGGTCAGGACGCTCTTCGTGGTTTCGAGCTCTAAAGATCGACAGAAGGTCGGTCGCTTTGAAGAGGCTGATATTAGTCATCCTCGAAAGCCTTTGTTGAAGGCTAGACCCGTTGGGCGCACGCCCTCTCCAGAGGTTCAATCTCCTTTGCCTCTTCGGGAGGAAGGAGAGCTTAGTAGTCCGGCGGACTCAGTGGAGGAAGAACAGCCGTCAGTTTCGTCGGTTTTTCCGACTACAAGGTGCTGGTTCGTCTTTTACGTTCTTCGTTTGGTGAGAAGTTCCAGCCTGCAGCTCTAAGTCTCCACCCTCTCAGTTTTCGTCTTCGAAGTCGTGCAAGGTTTCGGAAGTGGTGGAGATGAAGACTTCCTTGTCACTAAGAGAGCCTTCAAGAAGTTGCAGGATTGGATGGAACGTCGGAAGGATCAGGGCAAGTCGACTTTCGCCCTTCCTCCTTCAAGACTCAGTGGGAAAGGCGGCATTTGGTATGAGACCAAAGCTGAAGTAGGAGTTAAGATCCCGTCGTCTTCCCAAGGGGACTTTGCTAGTCTGGTGATACGCCCAGAAGAGATCCCTTTTATCGTCCGCTAAGATTTCATGCGACACCAACGGAGATTGACCATCACATGAAAGGTCTGTTGAAGACTCTGGAAGTCTTTAAACTTCCTAGACTGGTGCCTAGGAGTCCTGGATCTTCAATCTAGGAGTCCTGATTCTTTGAGTCTGGGGGAGCTGTCCAATGTGTTGTCATGCATGGACAAGGCTATCAGGGATGGTTCGGAAGAGTTAGTGTCTCATTTCGGCACTGCTTTCCTCAAGAAGAGAGCGCTTTTCTGCTAATTTTACAGCTAGGTCTGTTTCTGCATTGCAGAAAGCAGAGCTTCTCTTTGCACCTCTTTCGAGCCATCTCTTCCCCCAGGCTATGGTAAGGGACCTGGCAGTGAGCCTACAAGAGAAGGTACTACCCAGGACCTCTTGGCCCAGTCTTCAAGACGTCCCGCAGTCCCTACCACGTCGTCGTCTGACGACCTCCTAGGAAGGTTAAACCCTTTCGTAGCGCTCCTCCCTCGAGAGCTGCTCCTCGAGGGAGAGGACTTGCAAGAGGAAGAGGTTCCTTCAAACCTAAATCCTCTAAGTGAGAAGAAAGTCCTTCAGATGCCGGTCGGAGCCAGGCTAAAGTTCTTTGCGGGGGCGTGGAGAGAGAGAGATACAGATGCGTGGTCCCTCAAGATAGTGGAACAAGGGCAGGGGTACAAGATCCCCTTTGTGGACCCTTTGCCTCTTTCTACGACTCCCAGAGATCTTTCCCCGTCGTATCAAGGGGAGAAACATCAGTTCTTTTAGATCTTTTGGATCAAATGATCAAGAAAAGAGCGGTGGAGCAGGTCTTAGACCTGGGGTCACCAGGATATTACAACAGACTTTTCCTGGTACCAAAGCAGTCGTCGGGGTGGCGTCCAGTCTTGGACGTAAGCAGCCTGAATCTTTTCGTAGAAAAGAAAAAATTCAAGATGGAAACACCTCAGTCGGTTCTAGGAGCCTTAAGACCGGGCGACTGGATGGTGTCCTTGGACCTACAGGACGCTTACTTTCACGTGCCTATCCACCCTCTTTCAAGAAAGTTCTGAGGTTTATGCTAAGGGACAAAGTTTGGCAATTCCGAGCTCTTTGTTTCGGTTTAAGTACGGCTCCGATGGTATTTAACCATGCTCATGAAAAAACGCGTAAGGCGAGATGGTTACATTCTGCAGGAATAGAGTGTCCCTGTATCTCGACGATTGGCTGATCAGAGCATCGTCAGAAGAAAGGTGTCTGAAGGACCTTCACTTCACGTTGGCCTTGGCGAAGTCCCTGGGACTTCTGGTCAACCTCGAAAAGTCGCATCTGACCCCAACACAGTCCATCGTGTATCTGGGGATTCAGATGGATTCAGTGGCTTTTCGAGCGTTTCCGTCCCAGGAACGACAGCTGCAGGCTTAGAGAGAGTTTCGGCCCTTCCTGGGGAAGGAAGCTTGCTCGGCGAGGGAGTGGGATGAGTCTGCTGGGGACCATTTCCTCGCTGGAAAAGTTTGTTTCCCTGGGAAGACTACACCTCAGACCTCTCCAGTTTTTCTTAGCAGACGAATGGAGAGTCAGAGAGGATCTGAATGCGACCCATTTTCTTCACCAGATCGGTGAAGAACCATCTAAGATGGTGGTTAAGATCCTCGGAGTTTCGAGAGGGGTTGTCCCTAAAGCTTCTGAGCCCAGACCTAGTGTTGTTTTCCGACGCCTCGGTGTTGGGATGGGGAGCAACACTGGGAGGGGAGAAGTCTAGGCACCTGGAGGGGGAACAGGTGTCGCCTGGCACATCAATGTAAAGGAACTAGCAGGCGGTTTTTCTGGCGCTACAGTTCTTCCTTCCAACAAAGGTTGCAGAGAAAGTAGTCCAAGTCAACTCGGACAACACCACAGCCCTTGCATACCTAAAGAAGCAGGTACACACTCCCGTCCTCTTTTTATTTAGCGAGGGAGATTCTGCTGTGGGCAGATGCGAGACGGATAAGGATCCTGACGAGATTTTATCGCAGGAGTCCAGAACGTCAGAGCAGACCTTCTCAGCCGACAAGATCAGATCCTGCCGACGGAATGGACGTTGCACCAGGACGTCTGTCGAGAGCTCTGGAGACTGTGGGGGTGTCCGTTAGTCGACCTATTTGCGACGTCGAGAACAAAGAGGTTGCCTCTTTATTGCTCCCCTGTGCTGGATCCGGGAGCAGTCGCTATAGACGCTCTGCTCTGGGACTGGACGAACCTGGACTTGTATGCCTTCCCGCCATTCAAGATCATGGGGGAAGTAGTAAGGAAGTTCGCGGCATCGGAGGGGACGAGGTTGACCCTGATCGCCCCGATGTGGCCCCGCGAAGGAATGGTTTCACGGAGGTAATGTCCTTTATCATAGACTTTTTCCGAGGACTTTGCCCTGGAGGAAAGATCTACTCAGACAGCCCCACTTCGCAAGATATCACCGAAACCTCTCCGCTCTGGGTCTGACTGCGTTCAGACTATCGAAAAGTTGGCCAGAGCGAGAGGTTTTTTCTAAAGCAAGCTGCAAAGGCGATTGCCAATGCTAGGAGAACGTCCTCGAGAGCTGTTTACCAGTCGAAGTGGGCTTCCTTCAGGGCATGGTGTAGAAAGAGGGGGGAATTCCTCTTCCACTACCTCTGTGAGCCAGATAGCCGATTTCCTGCTATTTTTAAGAAATGTACAGAAGCTGGCTGTCCCGACCATCAAGGGATATAAGAGTATGCTGTCGGCAGTCTTCCGACACAGAGGACTAGACCTGTCTGATAACAGGGATCTTCACGATCTCTGAGATCTTTTGAGACATCCAAAGATACCTCAGGCGAGGCCTCCTTCTTGGAACTTGGATTTAGTCCTTAGACTGTTAATGTCGAGTCCTTTCGAACCTCTACATGAAGCGTCTCTTAGGAACTTGACGAAGAAGGCTCTTTTCCTAACTGCTCTGGCGACGGCGAAGAGAGTTAGCGAAATTCAGGCCATTTGTAAGCGAGTGGGCTTCAAAGGGGACAATGCTGTCTGCTCTTTGAGTCCCACTTTCTTAGCAAAGAATGAAAACCCGTCGAAACCCTTGGCCAAGGAGCTTTGAAATCAAGGGTATGACAAGCCTTGTGGGCCAAGAACCTGAGAGAGTCCTGTGCCCTGTCAGGGCTCTAAAGTTTTATGTCCACAAGACTAAAGAAGTACGAGGTCCCTCAGATAATCTCTGGTGTTCGGTTTAAACGACCCGATATACCATTATCCAAGAACGCCTTGGCGTTCTTTTCTGAGGGACGTCATTAAAGAGGCTCATTCGTCTTCCACACAGATCGATTTGAGCCTCTTGCGAGTGAAAGCTCACGAGGTCAGAGCTGTCGCAACCTCGCTTGCCTTCAAAGGAACATGTCGATCAAGGACATCCTTGACGCCACCTTTTGGAGGAGCAATTCAGTATTCGCCTCACACTACTTTGAGAGATGTGAGAACGATATACGAGGACTGTTGTTCTCTGGGGCCATACGTTTCTGCAGACAGTCTTGGGGCTGAAGGTAGCTCTCTCCCTATCCCTTAGTTAGGTTTAGGTTAGTTTTTAGTTGTTGTGTTTTTTGGTTGTGGTGAGGCTTTGGTGAAGACCTCCCATCTCTTAGCTTAGTGTTCAGGGGGTCTTGGATAGTTGGTCAGGTGGTGGTCAGTTGCTTCGTTGCCCTCATTTGTATGGCTCTATGCTCTTGTCACATTGAGGTCACGTCCCCGTTGACAGAGCATCCAGAGCGCACCAGCACTACAGGTCTCCACCTGGCTGGCAACTCTGATTAAGCACAAGCAGGCTGAAGTGACAGTAATCACAGAGTCTACTTTGCTAACAGGTGAGGAACCAAGGTGTATATCTCTACTTAATTTAAGTTTTTTTCCTACAAATCCTATTCTGTCTCTTTCCACCATCCGAAGGTGGGATTCAGCTATATATATATCTGCCAGGTAAGTTTCATGAACAAAATGTTATTGTTATAATACAATTAAGTTTGTTCATACTTACCTGGCAGATATATATAATTAAGTGCCCACCCACCTCCCCTCAGGAGACAGTGGCACTGATAAAATATGAATAGAAAATGGGAATGGTTCCTGATATCCGCCTCCCAGCGGCGGGAATGGGTACTACCACCTGGCCGCCCACTGCGTGTGCCGCGAGTTTTGAAATTCTGTCGGACTTCGGAGAATACAGCTATATATATATCTGCCAGGTAAGTATGAACAAACTTAATTGTATTATAACAATAACATTTCTCTTTGGTTCCCCATACAATGGTTCTTCCATATATCCTTGTACATCAATCAGGGTCTGAGTGGTTAGATATAATTTTATCTAGCTTCTCAACGGGCTTAAGTCCCTCTCCAGAGGTCATTTCTTCTGGAAGCTGGACTGGTGGGTAGGCCCCCAGCCGGTCTAGGATGTCTTGTACCTCCCTCCAAGTATGAGTCTATCCTATTGTTAAGACCGAAGGTTTGTTCACATATGAACAAATGACAAATTATCTAAGACAATTTGCATTTTTCATAGCTACAAACCTGAGGTCTTAACATTATACTGCCCGCCTCTAGCCGCCCCTCTGTGTGTTAAGACATCCAGAATTGGGAAAGACTGATGTGTGATCGTAGGTGAATGGTCTTCAACCATCCTTCACCCGATCTATGCATGCGTTGCCAGATATCACAAGATTCCTTGCTTTCATCTGTTTTTTTTAACCGGATCCAGCTAGGCACTAGAAATGATCCTATTGTTAAGACCTCAGGTTTGTAGCTATGAAAAATACAAATTGTCTTAGAAAATTTGTCATTTTGTACATGAACTTCCCTGACAGATATATACTTAGCTATAGTCTCCGACGTTCCCGACAGAATTTCAATCTCGCGGCACACGCGACAGGTAGGTTAGGTGGTCTACCTTACCCGCCGCTGGGTGGCGGAGTACAACCAATCCCGTAAGCTTGTCAGATTTTTTCTCTGTCGCGGGAACGATAACAACTGTTGTCGGTTCCTCTCGATAGTTTTTTCGATTCTCGCTTGCCTGGAGTTAATTTGGACTTCTTTTGGTGACGTATTTCGCTTTGTTTGGCTTGGCATACGCTGATTGTGGACCGTTTGATTTTGAGTTTGATTTTCTAACGATGTCTGATCTAGAATCGGTAGTTAAAACTTCGGTTTTGTTTAGGGTTTGCGTGAATGAAGGATGTAAGGTGAGGTTTGCCGAAAGCTTCGGTAGACCCCCACACGGTTTGCATGAAATGCAGGGGGAATGAATGTGCTTTTGCTAACCCTTGTAGTGAATGTAAGGGATTGAATGAAGAAGAATATAAGGCTCTCTCTTCTTATGTTAGGAAGTTGGAACGTGATAGAGTGCGTAAGGCTTCCTCTAGAAGTTCTAGCAGATCTAGAATGAGTGAGTTGGATGTGGATCCTAATAGTACTAACGTAGAATTAGAACCTTCTTCCCAAGTTGCAGCCCCGGCTCCCCGCACCGAAGCCGAAGATTCGCCTTCGGAGGCGGCAGCTCTGAAAGCCAAGAATCGTTCTGTGGATCAGAAGATTCGTCAGTTGGAAGGTAAGGAGAGTGTAGTGATCAGTTGCAGTGTCCCCAGTGTTGTGGAGGTGCGTCTGACCGGCTCCTTAGTGCCTCTAGGCCTAGACCTCTTCCAGACTCCCAGTTCCAGTGAGTAAGGAAAGTCGAAAGCCGCAGGAGGGCTAGGGAGGGAGAGCCCCCACCGGTCAGGCGTCCCCTCGGCAGATCCTGAAGTACGCTCCCAGGCTGCCTCGGATCGCTACAAGAAGGAGCTCCTACGCCAATGCTTCTCCTCTTCGTCGTCTCCCTCTCCGAAGAGAGGTTGGAACTCCCCGGATGCGTCGCGCCCGTTGAAGAGGGCTTGGAAGGCTCCATGCAGTCCTTTGGCTTCTAGTCCGGAGGTTTTCCCGAAGAAATCGTCGGTGGAGGCGAAGAAACCCAAGAAATCCTGTGATCGTTCTTCTTCTCGCGCTCCGCGCTCGGAGCCTGCTTCCGAGGAAGAACTAGAAGATTCTCCTACGAGAGTAATCGCGGGACTTCAAGCTCAGATCACGGCGCTAGCAGACTCTCTAGCAGTTAGATCTCGTAGGAAGAAGGACGTTTCTCTTCCGATCAAGAGATCTAGGCGCCGCTCTTCAGAGGATCGTTCTCCTTCATATGGGGAGGTTTCGTATGAAGGTGGGGGCTCGCGTGAGCGCCCTCGCTCGCGGGAGCGCCCTCGCTCGCCTGGCTCTCTTTCAATTTCAAGGCGCCAAACATCGGTAGGACGCTCTATGGAGAAAGAAGTTTTTTCTCCAGATTGGATTCCCGCTTCCGGTAAGCGCACTACACCTGCTCATCACGCGATTTCTTCAACTCCCTCGCGTGAGACTTCTCCTCAGCAGCCTCAAGATTATAGAAGGCGCCCTTATACAAGTAGGCGTTCTTCTTCCAGATGTCACTCTCCTCGAGTATCGGATCGTGACTTCTCTCCTGACAGGCATCTAGAGTCTGGTAGGAGTCGTGTGCATGATAGACGGCCTACTGTTAGCCGCTCCCCGCAAGGTAGGCGCCAAGAGCCTACTGCACATAGCTCTCCTAATAGGCGCTCGTCTCTTTTAAGGCGTCATACTCCTGATTATTCTCCTAAGGGCAGACAACAAGAGTCTTTCAAGCGCCCTTCTCCGTGTAGGCGCTCTCCCGCTTCTAGGCGCACTTCTCCTGACCGTTTGTCTCTTGGTAGGCACCAGGAATCCCGGAAGCGCCCTTCTCCAAGTAGGCGCTCGTTAGTTTTGAAGCGCCCTTCTCCTGAATGTTACCCTCTTGTTAGACGTCAAGAGTCTCGCAAGCAGCCTTCTCCTAGTAGGCGCATTTCGCCTTCCAGTCGAACTTCCGTTGATCGTACGCAACTGACAGGTATGGGAGAGCCGCGCAAGCGCTCTGCTCTCGATAGGCGCTCTTCTCCTGGCAGCCGCTCGCCTCAGGATAGGTGCATAGAGTAATAGTAGGCGCTCGCCTCCTCGTAGCGCCCTGCGGATGTTTCCGAGGATTCTCGGAGTAGGAGCCCTACCTCTCCTTCGGCTGAGATTCCGTATACCTCGAAGAGGGAGTCTCATCGTAGACTTCCCAGATCTTCTCATCGTTCTCCACTGGATGTGAACTCTTCTAAGAGAGGGCGTTCTCCAACCTCTCGCTCAACTCCTGCTAGGATCCCTTCGTCACCTAAGGATCTTCCGCGCTCGCCTCGACAAGACGTCCTAGAAGGTTCAGATGAGGAACCGAACACTTCTGCTGCTGTCTCTTCTTACAAGAAGCTTACAGAGCTACTTTTACAAGTTTTTGGGGATTCCCTTACGCCTACGGCTCCTCCTTCTCCTCACTCACTTTTTTCAACGGCGAAGACAGCGAAGAGTTCTTCTTGTGTGAGGATGAAGCCAACTCTTTCTATGAAAAAGGCACTGAGGAGTTTTGGTTCCTGGATGGCTTCCAAAGAAAGAAGCGGGGAAAACGATGTTCGCTTTCCTCCTTCGAAGTTATCAGGACGCGCTGGTTTCTGGTACGAAACAGGAGAGCCCTTAGGATTGGGTCTACCGTCTTCGGCTGATTCGGATTTTTCGGCGCTGGTAGATTCGACAAGGAGAACTGCCCTTAACTCTGCTAAGACGACTTGGGCAATGAATGAATTGGATCATTTGCTCAAAGGTAGTTTAGAGTGCTAGAAGTATTTAACTTCCTTGATTGGTCGTTGGAGTCCTAGCCAAGAAAATTGAAGTGCCAGAGTCAATTTCACCAGATGATCTTATGTGTGTTTTGTCTTGTATGGACAAGTCAGTAAGAGACGGAGCGAGTGAAATCGCCTCCCTTTATGGGCCGGGATCGTGAAGAAGAGGTCGGTTTATTGTTCCTTCTTAACGAAGTCGGTCTCCCATGCTCAGAGGTCTTCTTTGCTGTTTGCTCCTCTGTCTACTCAGTTGTTCCGAAACATCGAGTGCAGGACATTTCGAGGTCACTTTCGGCCAAAGCCACCCAGGACCTTTTGGCACAGTCGGCAAGAAAACCTCGCCCTTCCTTCCCTACCAAGGCTAAGAAGGAAAGGCAAGTGTTCGAGAACCCTTTCGAGGGGGGCATCTTCATCAAGAACCTCTACGTTTTAGAGGTCGTAGACCTTCAGAAGGGGTAAGACTTTCGCCAAGTCTGTTAAAGCCCCCAAACCCCCTAACTTGCAAGTCCTTCAAACAACGGTGGGCGCCAGACTCTTAGAGTTTGCAGAAGTCTGGGCCCAAAAAGGGGCGGATCCTTGGACCCTTTCTATTCTGAGGAGAGGTTACCTCATCCCTTTCGTCGAAAGACCTCCCTTGACGACCATCCCAAGGGAACTGACGGCCAGGTACAGAGACCCCATCATGAATCAAGCTCTCCATCTAGCAGTAGATCAGATGCTGGAGAAGGGGTGGGGGCTATCGAACTAGTGTCAGACCATCATTCATCGGGCTTCTACAAACCGCCTTTTCCTAGTTTCCGAAGTCCTCAGGGGGATGGAGACCGGTGTTGGATGTAAGCGCCCTGAACTTCTTCGTAGAAAAGAAGAAGTTCACGATGGAAACGCCTTCATCAGTGCTGGCAGCACTTCGTCCAGGGGACTGGATGGTTTCCTTGGATTTACAGGACGCTTACTTCCACGTACCGATCCATCCTTCCTCGAGGAAGTTTCTCTCAGATTCATGTATGGGGGGGAAAATTTTTCAGTTCAGGGCTCTGTGTTTCGGCCTCTCGACGGCCCCTCAAGTGTTCACGGGGATTTTGAGGAATGTGGCTCAATGGCTTCATTTGAAAGGGGTGAGGATATCCATGTACCTCGCGATTGGCTAATAAGGGCCAATTCAGAAGATCGTTGTTTGAAGGACTTACAAGTAACTTTAGAATTGACGAAGGCTTGGGACTTTCTCGTCAATTTCAAGAAGTCATCACTAATTCCCGAGCAAGAGTGTGTGTATCTCGGGATACAGATGAACTCTCTGAGTTTTTCGGGCTTTTCCCTCGCAGGAAAGGATAGCCCGAGGATTCGAGAGAGTAACAACCTTCTTAGGGAAAGAAGTAATGCACAGTGAGGGAGTGGATGAGTCTGCTGGGGACACTCTCCTCTCTGGAGCAATTCGTTTCCCTAGGAAGGTTGCACCTGAGACCGCTCCAATTCTTTCTTCATCGGAATTGGAGTCGTCGTTCTCAGGATTTGACGTACTCCCTGTCGTTATCCCAGGACATCAAGAAACATCTCTTATGGTGGACAGATCCCAACCTCTTTGCGAAGGGACTGTCTCTTCAATCACAGACCCCCAACCTGGTGTTGTCTCCGACGCGTCGGACATGGGGTGGGGTGCAACTCTGGGAACCAACGAAGTGTCAGGTACCTGGGTGGGGGACCAGGTAGCCTGGCACATCAACAGAAAGGAGTTGATGGCTGTGTGGTTGGCTCTGAAGGCTTTCGAGCTCAAAGTCAGAAGATCGGTAGTGCAGGTCAACGCGGACAACACTACAGCTCTGGGGCATACATCAGGAAACAGGGGGGACGCATTCCTTCTCCCTGTACGAGACAGCAAGAGACCTTCTTCTGTGGGCAGCAAGAAAGAGGAATCAAGCTTCTCACCAGGTTCGTGCAGGGAGAAAGGAATGTAAGAGCAATCTCCTCAGCAGGAAAGATCAGGTCCTTCCCACAGAGTGGACCCTTCATCTGGATGTATGCCAGAGCCTGTGGAAGTTATGGGGCAGGCCACACATAGACCTCTTTGCCACGTCAAAGAACAGAGGCTGGATCCTTACTGCTCTCCGATATCGGATCCAAAGGCAGTAGCAATAGATGCTCTTCTTCTAGACTGGAACGGACTCGAGTCTACGCGTTTCCCCCCTTCAAGATCCTGGGGCTAACTATCAAGAAGTTCGTAGAGTCCGATTCAACGAGATGACCTTAATCGCTCCCTTTTGGCCGGACCCAAGAATGGTTCACAGAGGTACTGGAATGGTTAGTGGACCTTCCAAGATCGCTCCCGCTAAGGAGCGATCTACTCAGACAACCCCATCGACAGGTACCACAAAAAATCTCCTCGCTCTCAGTCTGACTGGTTTCAGACTGTCCAAAGTTTGGTCAGAGCGAAAGGATTTTCAGCAGCAGCTGCTAAAGCAATCGCAAGAGCGAGGAGACCTTCCACCTTGCGTGTATACCAGTCAAAGTGGGATGTCTTCAGACGTTGGTGCAAGAGGAAGAACATTTCCTCTTCCAGTACCTCTGTGACCCAATTGCGGATTTCCTTATTTTCCTCAAGGAAGAATGTCATCTGGTTGTGTCAACTATTAAGGGATACCCGCAGTATGTTGGCGGCGGTATTTCGACATAGAGGCTTAAATATATCCGATGATAAGGACCTGCATGATCTTATTAGATCATCTTTGAAACCATTAAGCGTCCTCATGTAGTACCGAACTGGAATCTAGACGTAGTCCTACAATTCCTTGGATCGTCTAGATTCGAACCTCCCTGGCTTAGCCTCTTTCAAGGACTTGACGAAGAAGGCTATCTTCCTTTTGGCCCTAGCTACAGCTAAAAGAGTGAGTGAGCTCCAAGCTATTGAGGGCAATGTAGGGTTTAAGGAAGATTCTATGGTGTGTTCGTTTCTTCCAAGTTTCCTTGCAAAGAATGAAAACCCATCACGCCCTTGGCCCAGGAGCTTTGAAGTTCGTATTTATCTTTTCTAGTAGGGGAAGAGCCTGAAAGAACTCTTTGCCCTATGAGAATTATGAATATTTCCTTAAGAGGAGGAACAACTTAAGGCTAATCAAGATGTACTTTGGTGCTCCGTAAAGGATCCCACTCGGCCCATGTCGAAGAATGCTCTTTCCTTTTTTCTGAGAAGCATTATTACAGAGGCACATGTTGCCTGTAAGGAAGATCATTTTAGACTACTGAAAGTGAAAGCTCACGAGGTGAGAGCCATCGCAACTTCGCTTGCATTCAGAAAAAATATGTCTGTGCGGAACTTGATGGAGGCGACTTTTTTGGAGATGCCAATCGGTTTTCGCAAACCACTACCTACGTGATGTGAAAATCACATATGATAAATGCTTCGCCTTGGGTCCTTTCGTATCGGCGGATTCGGTGCTGGGGCAGGGAGCTGAAACTTATCCTGTGTAGAATTTTTTATATGTTACCCTATATTTTATATTGTTGTTTTTTTGGTTGTCTGAAAGAGGTTGCAGGAGGCACCTCTTTTTGTCGTATATAACCCTTTGTATTTTGGTTAGGTTGGTCTGGTGGGTTTTGGCTCCTTGCAGAGGTAGTGGTAAGGATCTGTTAGGTAAGCGGACAAGGTCCCTCTAACAGCATCCGACTTGGATTCTACCACAATAGGGGATCACATCCCAGTGGTAGATCCGAGAGGTCTTTCAGCATCAGGTCCACGTCCTAGCTGTAGTCTCTCCAGGGCAATGCAAGACTCGAGATAGTATCTATGAAGTCTTCTCCTGAAAAGGTGAGAACCAAGGTTGTTATATCCTACAACATTAGTTGTTTCCCGTATTACCTGTATTATTGAGCTGTCTCTTACCCTCCACCAAGGGTGCCAATCAGCTAAGTATATATCTGTCAGGGAAGTTCATGTACAAAAATGATATTGTTAAACTACAATAAGTTTTGTACATACTTACCTGGCAGATATATACGATTAATGGCCCACCCAGCCTCCCCTCAGGAGACAGGTGGAAGAGAAAAATCTGACAAGCTTACGGGATTGGTTGTACATCCGCCCACCCAGCGGCGGGTAAGGTAGACCACCTAACCTACCTGTCGCGTGTGCGAGATTTTGAAATTCTGTCGGGAACGTCGGAGACTATAGCTAAGATATATCTGCCAGGTAAGTATGTACAAAACTTTATTGTAGTTTAACAATATCATTTTTTTTCATGGCTAACAAACCTGAGGTCTTAATGTTAACTGCCCACCTCTAGCTGCCCCTCTCATATCCTGTGCTGAAAGAAAGATTGCCGCATCATGAAGCTGAAAGCCCGGTTGGTGACCATCTTCCACCTCGTATACGCATGAGCTACCAGATGACACAGATTCCTTACTTTACAATCTTAGATTGTTTTTTAACTGGTTTCCAGCTGGCACTAGAAGATTATCCTTTTGTTGAGATCTTGGGTTTGTTAGCTATGAAAAATAGTCATTCAAAATTTGTCATTTTTCTTTACTTCCCCAACCTCAACTGCTCCTTTAATAAATTAATTTCTGACTTATCTCTTCTTGTAACTCCACACTCCACCTCAGGATCCTCATCTCTGTCACATCCATTTTCCATTTTTTAACCTTCGTTGACCGCATCTGGCTTCATAAACCACTGCTGGTCTAACTACACTTTTGTAACTCCTTTAACCTTCACACTAATCCTCCTGGTGCACAATATCCCTGATGACCTCTAGTTTTTCCAGGCACATTGTATTCTATGGGTGATTTCAGAGTCTACATCTCCATTGTCAGCCACATTTTATCCTAAGTAACTTAACAGTTTTGCCTCTTGATGTCTTCCTGATTCAATTTCACTGTTCCGTGTCTTCCTTCTCTTCCCATCCACAGATACTTTTTTTATCAATCTTATTATTGTAGCTAAAACAATCGCTTTTTCATCTCTGAAATAGTAAACAGCTTGTTTAAACAGCTTGTTATTTTGTACATGAACTTCCCTGCCAGATATATACTTAGCTTTAGTCTCCGACGTTCCGACAGAATTTCAAATCTCGCGGCACACGCGATAGGTAGGTCAGGTGGTCTACCTTACCCGCCGCTGGGTGGCGGGCGTATGAACCAATCTATCTCTCCAGTCAGATTTTTTTCTGTCGCTGAAGCGATAACAACTGTTGTCGTTTCATTCCGATATATTCTTCATTTCTCGCTTGCCTGGAGATTGATTTGGACATTTTGGTGACGTATTCGCTCTATTTTGGCTTGGCATACGCTGATTGTGGACCGTTATTGACTTTGCGCTGGATTTTCCTGTAGAATGTCTGATTTTGATTCTGTTTCCAAAACTCCGGTTTTGTTTAGAGTATGTTTGACTGATGGATGTAAGGTGAGGTTACCGAAAGCTGCGGTTGACCCTCACACTATCTGTGTTAAATGTAGGGGGAATGAATGTTCGTTTAGTAACCCGTGTCAAGAGTGTGATGTTTTGAACGAAGATGAATATAAGGCTCTTTCTTCTTATATTAGGAAACTTGAAAGGGATAGGGTACGCAAAGCTTCTTCAAGGAGTTCGAGCAGGTCGAGAATGAGTGAGAATGAAACTAACATTAATGTAGTTTTAGAACCTTCCTCCCAGGTCTCAGCTCCTGCTCCCCGCACCGAAGCCGTAGATTCGTCTTTGGAGGCGGCGGGCTCAAAAGCTTCCTTGTGTTTCTAAGGAAGACAAGAATCTTCGTAACTGATCAAGGTAGAGTGTCAGTGATGATAAGTGCAGTGTACCCAGTGATGTGGAGGGTGCGTCTGACCGGCTCCTTAGTGCCTCCAGGCCTAGACCTCTTCCAGACTCCCAGTTCCAGTGGAGGAGGAAAGTTGAAAGCCGCAGGACGGCTAGGGAGAGCCCCCACCGGTCAGGCGTCCCCCCCCCTCGGCAGATCCTGAAGTTCGCTCCCAGGCTGCCTTGGATCGTAGAAGAAGAATATTCTCGTCAGTGTTTTTCGTCATCCTCTTCTCCTTCGCCGAAGCGTGGTTGGAGCTCTAAGGAGGCGTCACGCCTGTTGAAGAGGGCTGCGGAGGCTCCCTTCAGTACGTTTAGCGTCCAGCCCAGAAGACTTTTCTGATGTAGCTTTCCTTGCAAGCAAAGAAGCCTAGGAGATCCAGTGATCGCCCTCCTTCTCCCGCTCCTCACGCTGAGCTTGCTTCGGAAGAAGATCCTGGGGACTCTCCTTCTCGAGTGCTAGCGGGCCTACAAGCTCAGATCACAGCCTTGGCGGACTCCTTGGCATCGAGATCGCGTAGAAGGAAGGATTTGTCTCTCCCTATCAGAGATCGAGGCGCGTTTCGTCGGAAGAGCGCTCTCCTTGTAATCGGCGATCTCCTTCTTTTGAGGATACTTCTACATCGTAACATTTCACGAGAGGAACACCACTCCCGCTCGGAGGTGTCGAGTACCGCCATTCCGTCGGGATAGGTCGCTCTACCTTGGACTATGAAGATATTTCCCCAGATCGGATTCCTGCCTCGGGTAGACGCTCAGCCCCTTCTGTTTCTCCTTCTTTAGAGAGTTAGTGCAAGAAGAAGAGGAGTCGCTCAGGTCATAGAAGACTTATTTCGTCGTCTCCGTCTCGTCTTTCTTCTCCTCGCCTTCTCAGAGAACCTAGGGAATGCCCTTCTGAAAGTAGGCGCGCTTCTCCTTCCGACTACTGTCGTCGGGCGTCGGATAACGTGACTGGTAGGCGCTCATCGCATGGAGTTCGCTCCTCCCCTGTAAGACATCAAGAGTCTAGTAGGAGCCCTGCTCCTGGTAAGCGTCCTTCTTTTAGTAGCTGTTCTCCTGGAGAAAGACGCCTTGATCCTCGTTTGCTTCGTTCTCCTAGTAGGCGCTCTTCGTTCTCGAGACTCCCTACTCCTGATCGGTCTCCTCTTGCTAGAAGTCAAGAACGCCTCAAGCGCCCTGCTTGTTAGGCGCTCGGAGCCTTACAGAAGTCTCCCCTTGGGTAAGGACCAAGATCTCGTCGAACGCCCTGTTCCGTTTAACGCTCGGAGCATAGCACCGCTCTCCGCTTCGAGCATCAAGAGCCTCTCAAGCGCCCTGCTCCTGATAGGCGCCCTATTTTTAGCAACGTTTCGCCGCTTGGTAGGCGCCAGGATTCCCCTACACCACCCTAAGCGCCCTGTGACAGATAGGCGCTCGGCGCCTAGTAGCCGCTCTCCTCACGATCGGCGCCAGGATTTTAGTAGGCGCTCTCCCTCTCGTAGTTTCCCTAGGGATAGACGTGGTCTTTCTAGGGAAGGGAGTCCTTCCTCTTTTGCTGTTAAGAGTTTGTCTTCGTTTAGGAAGGAATGCGAGATTAGACAAGAATTTTCGGATAAGCGTCCTTCTATTACGACTCCTCGTTCTCCTGTACGCCACTCTACTTTGGAATCTTCTCCTCATTCAAGACGTTTGTCTCCTTCATCGCACTGTACCCCAGCGTACGGAAAATCATCTAAGGATTCTCATAAGGATCCTCATCCCTCGTTCTCCTCATCCTCGTTCTCCTCTTCAAGAAGACCAGGAAGCCTCTGAGGAAGAAACTAATACATCGGCAGCAGTTTCTTCGTACAAGAAGCTCACAGAGCTTCTCCTTCAGGAGTTCGGAGAGTCTTTGAGCCCTACTGCTCCTCCTTCTCACACTCGTTGTTCTCCACAGCGAAAGCAACGAAAGGATCTTCGTGTGTGAGAATGAAACCGGGACTCTTTCTATGAAGAAAGAAAAAGCGCCAAGAGTTTCAGTTCATGGATGCGTACTAAAGAAGAAGCGGGGAAAAACTATGTTTGCCTTCCCTCCGTCGAAGCTTTCAGGACGGACCCGGTATTTTGGTATGAGACAGGAGAACCCTTGGGACTGGGCCTTCCGTCTTCAGCTGACGCAGATTTTTCGGCACTAGTAGACGCCACTAGAAGAATGAATGAAATAGATCACATTCTAAAAGGCATTTTTAGAGTCTTGGAAGTTTTCAACTTTCTCGATTGGTCCCTCGGAGTCCTAGCCAAGAAAACTCAAGGACCGGACACGTTTTCTCCGGAGGATTTGAATTGTGTCTTATCCTGTATGGATAAATCGGTGAGGGATGGGGCCAGCGAAATAGCTTCACTGTTTGGAGCAGGGGTCTTGAAGAAAAGATCAGTATTTTGCTCATTTTTAACAAAGTCTGTCTCACATGCTCAGAGATCGTCTTTGCTTTTTGCCCCTCTCTCTACGCAGCTGTTTCCTAAACACCTGGTTCAAGACATTTCGAAGGCTCTCTCTGCCAAAGCTACGCAGGACCTTCTAGCGCAGTCTGCAAGGAAGCCTGCGCCCGAACCTTCCAGACTAAGACGAAGAAAGCTAAGAAAGCCGACCTCTCAGGAACCAACCCTTTTCGAGGGGCTTCTACCTCTAGATCCTCTTCGTTCAGAGGTCGGAAACCAAATAGAAGAGGGAGGACTTTTACGAAGTCAATCAAACCTCCCAAGTAAGACTCAAGTCCTTCAGACAACTGTAGGCGCCAGGCTTTTACAGTTTGCAGAAGTCTGGGACCCAGAAACGACGCAGATGCCTGGACCCTGTCAATTTTGAGAAGGGCTATCTCATCCCGTTCTCTTCGAGGGCTCCCTTGACGAATACCCCGAGGGAGTTGACGGCCAGATACAGGGACCCCATCATGAATCAATCCTCCGACTAGCGGGTAGATCAGATGCTGGAAAAGGAGGCGATCGAACTAGTGGCAGATCATCTTTCGGCAGGCTTTTACAACCGCCTGTTCCTAGTTCCGAAATCCTCAGGGGGATGGAGACCGGTGTTGGACGTAAGTGCCCTGAACTTCTTCGTCGAAAAGAAGTTCACGATGGAGACCACTGCCTCGGTGTTAGCAGCACTCCGTCCAGGGGACTGGATGGTGTCCTTGGACTTACGGGACGCTTACTTCCACGTACCAATCCATCCTTCCTCGAGGAAGTTTCTTAGATTCATGATGGAGGGAAGAATCTTCCAATTCAGGGCCCTGTGTTTTGGCCTCTCCACGGCCCCCCAAGTCTTTACGGCCATCATGAGGAATGTGGCACAATGGCTTCACCTAGAAGGGGTGAGGATTTCGCTCTATCTCGACGATTGGCTTATAAGGGCCAATTCCAGAGATCGTTGTCTGAAGGACTTGAAGAAAACCCTGGATTTGACTTATTCCTTAGGACTTCTGGTCAATCTGCAGAAGTCAAGTCTGATTCCCGTTCAAGAGTGCGTTTATCTGGGGATCCAGATGAACTCTCTGAGTTTTCGGGCTTTTCCGTCACAGGAGAGGATAGCCCGGGGACTCGAAAAAGTAACAACCTTCTTAGGGAAAGAAGTATGCACAGTGAGGGAGTGGATGAGTCTGCTGGGGACGCTCTCCTCACTGGAGCAATTTGTTTCCCTAGGAAGGTTGCACCTGAGACCGCTCCAATTCTTTCTTCATCGGAATTGGAGTCGTCCTTCTCAGGATTTGAAGTTCTCCCTGTCAATTTCTCAGCAAATCAAGAAGGAGTTAGCATGGTGGGCGGATCCCAACAAGTTCTCGCAGGGACTGCCTCTTCAATCCCAGAACCCCAGCCTGGTGTTGTTATGCGATGCGTCGGAACAGGTTGGGGGGCGACTCTGGGAACCAAGGAGGTGTCAGGAACCTGGGTGGGGGACCAGTCATCCTGGCCCACATCAACAGGAAAGAACTAATAGCCGTGTGGCTTTGCTCTGAAGGAGTTCGAGTCAGATGTGACAGGAGCAGTTGTGCAAAATAAACTCGGACAACACACGGCTCTGGCATACATCAGGAAACAGGGGGGGGACGCATTCCTTCTCTCTGTACGAAACAGCAAGAGATCTTCTCTGTGGACAGAAAAAACGGGGGATAAAACTTCTCACCAGATTCGTACAGGGAGAAAGGAATGTAAGGGCAGATCTCCTCAGCAGGAAAGATCAGGTCCTTCCCACAGAGTGGACTCTGCACCAAGATGTTTGCCAGAGCCTTTGGAAGTTGTGGGGCAGGCCTCTCTTAGACCTGTTTGCAACTTCAAAGAACAAAAGACTGGATCTGTATTGCTCGCCCATCTCGGATCCAGGAGCAATAGGGATAGACACTCTCCTACTTGATTGGAAAGGACTCGATGTATACGCGTTTCCCCCCTTCAAGATTCTGGGGTTGACTTTAAAAAAGTTCGCAGAGTCAGATTCCGCGAGGAGGACTTTGATAGCTCCCTTTTGGCCAGCACAAGATTGGTTCACAGAGGTGCTGGAATGGCTAGTGGATTTTCCAAGATCGCTTCCTCTAAGGAGCGATCTACTCAGACAGCCCCACTTCGACAGGTACCACAAAAACCTCCCCGCTCTCAGTCTGACTGGCTTCAGACTGTCCAGAAACTGGTCAGAGCGAAAGGCTTTTCGTCAGCAGCTGCTAAGGGCAATCGCTAAAGAGGAGGAGGTCTTCCACCTTACGAGTGTATCCAGTCGAAGTGGGATGTCTTCAGAAGATGGTGCAAGAGGAATAACGTTTCCTCTTCCAGTACCTCAGTGAATCAAATTGCAGACTTCTTTTATTCTTAAGACAAGAATGTGGCTTAGTCGTTTCGATGATTAAAGGCTATCGTAGTATGTTGGCGAATGTTTCAGGACAGGGGCTTCAACTTATCGGAAGATAAGGACCTACAGGACCTTATTAGGTCTTTTGATACAACGAAAATGCAGTCTCCTAAGACACCTAGCTGGAATTTGGATGTAGTCCTTCAATTCCTTGGGTCCTCTAGGTTTGAACCCCCTAATTCAGCCTCATTCTGAGACCTTACCAGGAAGACTCTGTTTTTGATGGCTCTAGCTTCCGCCAGAAGAGTGAGTGAGCTTCAGGCAATTGATGGTAATGTGGGTTTTAAGGAGGACTCTCTCATTTGCTCTTTCCTTCCTGGTTTTGTTGCAAAGAATGAGAACCCATCAAGTCCATGGCCCAAGAACTTCGAGATTCGTGGGTTATCTTCTTTGGTAGGAGAAGAACCCGAGAGAACTCTTTGCCCAGTGAGAATGGTGAAATACTACCTTAGAAGAAAAGAGCAACTGAAAGCCAACCGAGAGGTCCTGTGGTGTCAGTAAAAGACCCTACTGTCCATTGCGAAGAACGCATTGTCCTTCTTCTTGAGAAGCCTCATCAAAGAAGCACACGGATCCTGCAGAGAAGAACATCTTAGGCTTCTTAAAGTGAAAGCACACGAAGTAAGAGATAGCAACTTCTCTTGCTTTCAACAAGAATATGTCCGTGCGAAATCTGATGGAGACAACATTCTGGAGATGTCAGTCAGTGTTCGCGAACCACTACTTACGTGATGTGAGAATCACTTACGAAAAATGCTTCGCCTTGGGCCCGTACGTATCTGCGGATTCAGTGCTGTGCAGGGAGCTGGAACTCATCCTGTTTAGTAGTATAATTTTTTCCCCTTGTATTTGTTGTTGTTGGTTGCCTTAAAGAGGATGCATGAAGGCATCTCTTTAGAGTCGTAATACTAATCTTTAGTAGTTTTGGTTAGGTGGTCTGATGAGTGTGGCTCCTTGCAGTAGTAGCTGGTTAGGAACCTGTTGAAGATAGGGACAAACTCCCTTTAACAGGATCCGACTTGGATTCTACCACACAAAGGGATCATATATCCCAGTGGTAGATCCGAGAGTCTTTCAGCATCAGGTCACGTCCTAGCTGTAGCTCTCCAGGCAACGCAGACTCAGAGACAGTATCAATGAAGTCTTCTGCCTGAACAGGTAAGAACCAAGGTTATTTATATCCTACAACATCAGTTGTTTCTTATCTCTCCTTATTACTTTAGCTGTCTCTTACCCTCCACCAAGGGTGCCAATCAGCTAAGTATATATCTGGCAGGGAAGTTCATGTACAAAAATGATATTGTTAAACTACAATAAAGTTTTGTACATACTTACCTGGCAGATATATACGTCTAATGGCCCACCCAGCCTCCCCTCAGGAGACAGGTGAAAGAAAAAAATCTGGCTGGAGAGATAGACTGGTTCATAACGCCCGCCCACCAGCGGCGGGGGGGTAAGTAGACCACCTGACCTACCTGTCGCGTGTGCCGCGAGATTTGAAATTCTGTCGGAACGTCGGAGACTAAAGCTAAGTATATATCTGCCAGGTAAGTATGTACAAAACTTTATTGTAGTTTAACAATATCATTTTTCAGACATTTGTCCTAGTTCAGGAATATGGAATAGGATTTATTTTGTGACGATCTAAAGCATGAAGTCTGTGTAATGAAAAGTTTCAAATTTGTTTCAGCTGTCTACTGTGATTGTATAGCTTCAGGGAGATCAGTTAGCTTTATTGAAGACTTCATTTTAAATGAAGTTCTGCCTCAGTATGGATCAACACACACAACTTCATCTGTGACAGCATTGCAGACAACACTTTTCAGGTATCTTGAAGTGTTGCACTTTGATTGTTTATTTGATTGTGAGTCCTTTGTGTGTGTGTGTGTGATGCATTGTATTTCACAAAAGATAGTTTGGTGAAGTCATAATGTTACACATTTTTTTCAAGGATATACATTACATAATTTATGGAAAAAAGATATGAAGATTAATATGTTATGTTAGATGTACCTGCAGTTAGAATTTATAGCATTTATTACTCCTATTACACATTGTAAAGACTGATATAACTTTGTTTCAAAGGACTGCTTTTTATTGGTTGCTTCTAATATTAATATTCTTGACATTCTTTAATTCTTCTATAAAGTTAATCTTTCTGGAATTAGGTTTACTCAAAAGGAAAAAATTCAGTGATATCTTTCCTTTTTACTGTTGAACAAAACCTAACTGTAAACTATGTGGTTGTTTTGCTGTTGGGACAAAATGATAATTTTGCAATATAAATGTGTAGAAAGTTTTACTAAAAGCTTATACGTATACAGTCAATCATCACTAATCTGGCTTCACTGGGATCTACAGGGCACCAGATTAGTGATTTTCCCGGATAACAGTCTGGTTAGGTTAGAATACACTTAACCCAATAGTCAACCAACTTATCCTACCTGTAAAATACCTTGGAAGTCAGTACAAATTGGTAGTATACCCTGAAAATCAGTACAAGTTGGTTAATAAGGAAGAAAGGAATATTTAATGAAAATCAAGTGATTTTTTAATAAAGCACAGGCAAAAAAATGGTACAGGTAATTTTGTTGACTTACACAAGAAAGTTCATCACTGCTGCTTCCAAGGAGAATAAACTCAATCATGTGCATAGGTATGCACAAACACACAAACTCATTCACTGACATTAGAGATTTTGGCCGGTATTGTTGCACTTATGATTTTTTTATATTTTACACTATTCTCATTTTTATCTATAGTGTATTTTTTTTATTATTTGGAATGAATCTCACTGTTAAAGTTAGCTTATATCATCATGATATTAGGACTGTCTTTATGATCAGCTGTTTCCCACTAGGTGGTGCTGGAATGTTTACATTCTTGTCAGCAATCTTCATGTCTTGTCCTTACGCAGATGGTGTGAATTGGTGGTAGTGAAATTTTTGATGATTTCTGTCTGATTTTCTCCTGTATGGTATTCAGCTTGTTTTCTGGTTTTGCATTACGTCATCTGCAACAGAGATGAAGGCATTGGTCTGTATAGGAAAGAGTTTGTGGAAACAATGTTTCGATTGTGCTTGATGGCCACCTAGCCTATGCCTATATGTTAGCCTAGCTGTTGAGACACAAGTGTCGTTTTCTTGATGTGAAGTTAATGAGTGACCTGAAAAGAGGATGAAAATTTTGTAGGTATCAGAAGATGTTAGAGGCCGATAGATTACGTAGACAATTTTTTTGCACGCCATAAGCCTACAGGCAGTCCCCGGTTATGGGCGGACTCGGTTATCGGCGTTCCAGTTTTATGGTGCTTGTTTAGCACCATAAAATCAGTCCTTTATGGTGCCATAACGGGTTGGGTTCCGGTTATCAGTGCCATAACATACCTAACAGAGGCGCCATAACCGCCATTACGGTGCCATAAATTGCAGAGTTTCAGTTAATTGGAGTCGCTTAATGGCCCACCCCGAGAATGAAACCTCCGCTGGTAAACGGGAACTACCGGTTCTCAGTGTTTTCCTTTGTCTTCCAGTTTTGCTTCTCATCCGTTAGCCTACCTGGTAGCTTAGGTTAATTTCTCTCTCATTCCTGCTCTGCCTTCTTTCATCTTTTGTTCCCTATGTGATTCAGGAGAAAAATAATGGGTAATTGAGGAATATTCTTTCATTATGGTTAGAAATTTGACTATATATATTAAGGCAAAGATTATATCCTGCACCCATAGTCATCGACCATTTTTGGTTTCCCCTGCTTGAGAGGTGTCAGAGCCTTTGTGTCTGTAGCCTGCCCTCTGGACTGCCCTGGGTCTGTTGGTCTTCTCCACAGGCAGGGACCTATAGTGTGTCTCGGGACCAAGGTCTGCGCCCATCGCCACCTCTCTCAGCCGTCTCTCTGATTCAGGTTTGGTGCATTCTCTGGATGAGTTGTTTGGTAGTTTGGTGCTTGCATTCACTGGTTCGCGTTGTATGCATCACCTTGTGACAATTATTCCCTCTTGTAATAGCAGTTCTTCCTCTTCTGCCATTACTTTCTAGAGTGAGTTTACAGTTGTGGTATTGACAAGGGTAGGTGAGGAAGGGTATGGTTCATATACTGGTAGCTCTGGCCTGAATCAGGCAATAATAAAACAATTCACCTTGTATCTTACTTATTTAATTATATACATAAGAGCGACGATTTAACTCCTGGCCAACCTATGAAAGGGCAAGACCTGCCCGTTTCCCCTGGTGAAACGGGAAGGCCTGGCCCTTCTAAGGATGAGCCTTGTTTTTCAGTTCATGTTGACAACACCCTTTATGTTTTGTGGTGTTTGTTGGGACTTCCTGGCCTGCCGTCGAAGGAGAGACTTTTGTTGGCACTCTCCTCTGGGCCTGTCTCCCTACTTAGTCTCGTCGGAGGAGTCAGCCTCAACCTCCCGTGCTGTTAAGGAAGACGCCCTTCCCCTGCGGTGCAGCCCCCAGAGCCCTCCCCTGCGGAGACTCCTTTCGACGCTGACCAGGTCTGTCTTCCTGTCTGCCCACCTTCCTGGATGCGGGCCCTGCAACTTCGCTTGTTCTTGGACGAGGTCCTCGGACTCCTCCTGACACACCTTCTTCGAGAACCAGCAGTAACTCTCAGAGAGGTGGTAGAGACTCCTCTCAGAGACGCACTGACATGCGCTCTTTTTCAGGACCTGCCAGACCTTCACTTGTAAGCTCCTCGTCATTTTGCAATGCTACGGAACGCACAAAGGAGCTTTCGTTGGATTTTCACTCCTCCTCAGTGTGCGATGCTACAGCACGCGCACAGGAGGCTTTGCTAATTGCATGCTCCCCTGCAGTGCGTGATGCTTTGGCATGCACACAGGAGCCTTCATTGGAGAGGGGTCGCAGAGACACTGTCTCTCCCTCTCGGGGTCAATGCGCCAACGCCCGCCCCCCTTCTACACCTGTGCATGCGGCTATACATCGGGAACACCTTCCTGATGCACGCCATTCATCTGCGTGCCTTGTAACCCCTGTACAGCATACTCTGACAGCACATGATTACGCATGCTTCTTCTAGACAGTGCTCACCTGTAACGCACGTTACCCAACACGCTGCTTCACCTATGATTCAGCAACAGCATAAGTAATCACTGATACTCGCCACTACACGCGCGCACCAATGTGCATCGCTAGAGCTTTTATCTAAACACTCCTGCAGGCGCTCTCGGTCTCCGGCATCATGCCCCCAGACATGCTCCTTCTTCAGGGTGCTCTTCTTTATCTTCTACATATGCTACAAGAAGCACTTTTTCACCTGTAGAGCATCAACGCTCTTCGGTGCGATCTAATCTGCACTCTTCTAGGTGTTCTCCCACGCACCAATATATGTGTCTTTCACCTGCACATTCTTACACGCATTCAGAACCTGTGTGCGCCCACACCGACACGCACTTCTGCAGATACACATGCACCTGTAAAACCTTCTTCCTCTTGTCTTTTTCAGTGTTTCGTCACAAAAAACAGAGACATCTGAATAGGAGTACCTGTCCTCAGAACTTCCATCGTCTGCTCCTCCTCCTCCGGAGGTCCCATCTCCACCTCGGAATCCTTGTAAAGCTGCAACCCAGCCTTCCCGAAGGCACCCATATAGGCTTTTGCTGTTGATCAAAGGTCATTGTTCCCTGACTCTTCCTCGAGAACGAGGCCGCAAGTAGGCCCCTTCTCCTTCATATGACCTTCCAGCCCCCTTTCCTATTCCTCTTGGGAAGTTGGAAGAGCAGTTAAGGGGATTTACCATCCCCAAGCTGCCACGAGTGCTCAACGCCAGGCGAGAGGTGCATTGGAGGCACATACATCCCGTGACTTCTCCTTATAAGTCCAGACCTCCAGCCTTTCAAGGTTCTCGATCTCCTCGGGCTCGTTCCCTTGTGGCTCATTACCACATCTCGCTCATTGAATTCGAACTCGGCTGAACTCCTCCTGACAGGGCTCCCACAGTGCTTGCGGAGAGGGCTCCATCTCCCCTCTCTCCTCCAGCTTTGCCAGACGCAGACAGGCGGCCTCCAACTCCACCTTCCCCCTTCTTGCAAGGGGCTGTCCACCGGGGGGATGAGGACCTTTGGAAGACAGCGAAGAATTGCCCTCGAATTCCGAGCCTCCAAGGGCTCCTGTGGCTCTGGGGGCCTTGGTTCCCAGACCTTCTGCTGCCCCTTATGAGCAACCATAGACTCGGCCTTCTTCGATACTGGTCCCCTCTCATTCACGCCCGGTTGTGTCAATGCAGAGGGAGGATGATCTTCCCAATGCAACCGTCGATTCAGCTGGCTATCTTCTGGAGCCAGCTGCTCCAGCTGTTCCGGAAGATGCATCAGCTGAAACTACCTTCCGTGAGGTCATCAGTCTCATCCGGAGATGAACATCCCAGGAGAAGCTCCAACTACTTCTCCCAAAGGCAGTACGTCGGCAGTCGACCTTCTTTGTACTGCCCCTCAGGTTGCTCGGTCCCGGTTTGAGCTGCCCTTGTCATCTCTGGCAAGGGAGGCTCTGACCAAGGTCAATAGATAGGTTTCAGCGAGGAAGGACTCACTGCAGGCATCTCAGTTACCCAAGCTACTCCCCTCTGCTTTTCAGAAGCAGAGGAAGTACTATATGACCCAAGAGGCTGACCCTTCACCCTTGCCCATAAACCCTACTATCACGTTGACACTCTCTTCCCAGGAGATGTCGCAGCTCGAACAAACCACGATGGCGGCGTTGCAAGCAGCTTCATGGTTGGACTTTTGTGGCGGCACGGTGGGCTTTCTTGGTACCTCTGAGACTCCACAGCAGCCTGACAAGCAAGCGGACAGGGCTCACCAGTTTCATGACCTTGTTTTGTCAGGTGGTAAGGCTATGGAGTTCTCAGTCCACCAGCTTGCCAACCTTTGGGCCAACCTAGTACTGAAGCGCTGGGATGCAGTCTCATTCAGGCTTGATCGAGCTGTGGACCCTCAAGATGTGACCGACCTGAGGAATGCCTCGCTTCGGGGAACCACCCTCTTTCCATCTTCAGATGTAAATGAGGTGGTCGGGAACTTCAGGAGAGTGAGCCAGGATTCTTTGCTGCACCATTCAGCATCCTTTTGTCAGCCTCAACCTCCTGCTGCTTCTGCTTGAAGTCACCCTGGCTCTCCATCTTGGAGGTCTTCTCCCCTCCTTCCAAAGCTGAACCCTATCCTACTGCCTCCACCACTCAGCGGCCAAGAGGCCAGCAACCCTTTTCGACCAGAGTTGGTCGAGGGCGAGGCAAATACAGCAAAAGGAAGAGAGTTCGTCGCAACCAGTGAGGAGGATACTCCCCCCACTCTGCCACCTGTGGGGGGATGCCTGCAAGCCAGATGGACAAGGTGGCAGTACCACGAGGCGGAGGATTGGACGCTGACTGTCCTCCACCATGGGTATCACGTCCTGTTCATCAGCTCTCTCCCTCCTCTGATTCAACCCCCGAAGATGTCATCATCCTATCGTCAGGGATCGATGCAGGATCTTGCCCTTCAGGCGTAAGTCCAGGACATGCTGGGGAAGGATGCTCTCGAGGAGGTCCTCGACGAGTCTCTTGGCTTCTTCAGTTGACTCTTTATTGTAAAGAAGGCGTCTGGAGGCTGGAGACTGGTTATCGATCTCTCAGCCCTGAACGAGTTGGTTCAGCAAACCCCGTTCAGGATGGAGACCCCCAGCACGGTCAGACAGGCCAGTCGTCCTCTGGACTACATGGTGACGATCAACCTAAAAGACGCATACTTCCAGATCCCAATCCATCCGTTGTCCAGGAAGTATCTTCGTCTTGTTGTAGCGGACAGAGTGTTCCAATTCAAGGTCCTATGTTTTGATCTCTCCTCAGCTCTGCAAGTCTTCACTCAGGTGTTCACCCTAGTGTTGACATGGGCTCATCGCCAGGGCATTTGTCTATTGCGTTACCTAGACGATTGGCTAATACTGGCGCCCTCGGTGGAAATTCTTCGTCTCCACCGAGACAGGGTTCTGGCGTTTTGTCACGATATGGGATCATGGTGAACCGCAAGAAGTCCTCT
The DNA here is from genome assembly GCF_015104395.2 of Macrobrachium nipponense. NCBI lineage: Eukaryota > Metazoa > Arthropoda > Malacostraca > Decapoda > Palaemonidae > Macrobrachium > Macrobrachium nipponense. Next base: position 196,818,792 of record NC_087200.1, on the reverse strand, counting down.
GAGGAGCCTTCTCAACGACTGGTGTATCTCGGTATGATCCTCAACCCCATTGCAGGGAAAGCCTTTCTGACACCGGAAAGACTGGAACGCTTCCAAGGTGTTGCTCTGCCCTTCCTTCGACAGTCCCAGCTGCCAGCACATCAGTGGCAATGGTTGCTGGGACATCTGGCCTCGTTGGAACACCTCGTTCCAAACGTTCCGATGCACCTTCGATCTTTTCAGTGGGATCTGAAGAATCGTTGGTCGCTTAGTCGGGATTCTCCTCACAACCTAGTCCCAGTGGAGAAGAACGTGCTCTGATCTTGAGTGGTGGCTGGACGACGTGAACCTGTTGAGGGGCTCCTCTCTCCAGTCTCATCCACCCAATCTGCTCCTGTTTATGGATGCATCCAAGGAAGGATGGGGCACGCACATACTACAACACCTGGCTTCGGGTCTATAGTCCGACCAGGAACGTCGAGATCATATCAGAGTGCTGGAACTTCAAGCTACCTTCCTGGCACTCCAGCACTTCAGCTCTTCTGACAGGTCGCTAGGTGGTGCTGATGAGCGACAACACCACCGTAGGGGCATACGTGAACCGTCAAGGCGGTACTGTGTCTCTGCAGCTATGCCAACTAGCATTGCAGATTCACGAATGGGCAGCTCTCAACTCGGTAGGGTTGACGGCTTGGTTCATTCCAGGCAAACGGAACGTCGTGGCGGACAATCTGAGCAGGAGGACACAGATCGTTGGCTCCGAATGGTCTTTGGCTCCTCAGATAGCGAACAAAGTCTTGACTTTGTGGGGTTCCCCAATGATAGGCCTGTTCGCTACCTCTCTAAATCGGAAGCTGCATATTTACTGCTCATCAGTTCCAGATCTGGTGGTGGCGTTTGTGGATGCGTTCCAGCACCCCTGAGACGGCCTCGACCGACGTCTATGCTTTTCTGCCATTTTGCCTGATCAGGTAGGTGTTGAATCGCGTGTGATCTACACCTTCCCTGTCCATGACGCTAGTAGCGTCGAAATGGCCCCACGTAGAATGGTACCCGGATTTTCTACTTCTGCTGGTAGACTCTGAGAGTGCTGCGCTGAATGGCCCCTCGGCTCTGGCGCTTGGCTGTGCCAAAAATTTTATTATCTAATCTAATCCGAGAGTGCTTCCGCCACTCCCCGAACTCCTGTGCCAACCACATGTGAGAATCTTCCACGACGTGGTGAGCTTCTTACATCTTCACGCGTGGAGGTTATCCAGCAGCTCTCACAGCGAAAGGCTTTTCGCAAGAGGCTTCGACAGTAATGTCAGGATACATCAGGAAGTCCTCAACATCTGTCTATCAGATCAAGTGGGCCATCTTCTGTGGTTGGTGTTGTTGGATAGGCTGTTCTCTACCTATGGAGAGAGAAGCTCCTTTCGGTCTCGGCAATAAAAGGCTATCGCTCGGCCTTGAGCCAAGTCCTCAGACTGAAGGGAATCAATCTCTCTTCTTCGGAGGAACTCTCTATGCTCATACAAAGCTTTGAACAGGATTGCACTCCAGTATTGGCAAAGCCTCCTCCCAGGGACATCGTTGCTGTCTTGAGGTCTTTGGAGAGCTCCATATGAACCGTTGTCCCTGGCATCTGACAGGGTCTCACCCTGAAAATGGTTTTTCTTCTCGGCCTTGCTTCCTCCAAGTGAGTCAGCGAGCTCCATGGCCTAGCCCATACTGTCGCTCATACCGAGTGCTGCTCCAATGCCTGCTTCAGCTTCGTCCCTGAAGTTGTTGCGAAAACCCAGAATCCAGCCCAGGTCGATTCTCGGTTCTCTTCGTTCCAGGTTGTGAGCCTGAGCACGGTAACCGAAGACCCAGATGAGCTACTTCTCTGTCCTCAGAGAGCACTGAGGCACTATCTCCAATGGCCCCACAGTGCATGCACTAGGTTTTTTGTGTCCTAGCTCATTTCCACTCTTTACAGCAGTGCTAGGAAGGAAGACGTGTCGTGTGGTTGTCCTTTTGACTATGATGGAGAAAGTTGAGCAGTGAATCTGGATAAAATTTTGTCAAAAGCTTGGCAGTACCCATGCACAGACCTATGAAAAACCCAGTATTCTTCGACCTCAAGGGGAATTGTTCATCATGAGTATGTTCCACCCGGTTGGACGGTAAACAAGGAGTACTACTGCACGTGTTGCATCATTTGCGGGATGCTATTCTTCAGAAAAGGCCAGAATTGCCTGCGACTGGTGAGTGTCAGTTGCACCATGACAACATCCCTGCCCATTCATCACAGCTTGTGCAGCAATTTTTGGCCAAGCACAACAGACTCCAGGTCCAGCAGCCACCATATTTTCCAGATCTTACCCCTTGTGACTTTTTCCTCTTTCCAAAAATCAAATCCCCTTTGAAAGGAAGATTATTTCAGGACGTTGAGGAGATTCAAGTGATGCAACGAGGTAGTTGCTGATTATCCCAGAAAATGAGTTCCAAGAATGCCTCCTTCAAGGGAAATAGCGTTGGATAAAATGTGTGGCTTCCGAAGGGGACTACTTCAAAGGAAACTAAATGCTAAAATAGTACGTGTTGTGGTTTTATTTTTAAGCAACAGTCCTGATGTTTTATGATCACACCTCGTAGCTGCAGGTCATGTTATTCCCCCTCATTCTCTTAATTGGAGTGCAATGTGATTAGCTGGAGTTCCTTGCTTCGATATTCTGGATGAAGAATAAGTGCTTCAGCCTGCTATTGATCCAGTCCTTTGGCCATCAGACTATCAATTTACTTAAAAGGTACTAGTCTACTTCATGAACCCTTTGGTAGGCTTCAGGACTCCTGGGCTTTCGCAGGTATTTAGTAGTTCGCTGGCTCCAAGACCCTGAGATTCAGTGCCTGATTAGCAGTCAAGTCTCCCCTCCTAAAATACAGCTACTTAGGCAGTCATAAAGTGATGGGTTTTCGGTGCCAAAAAAATACAGATTTTTGCTTACAAAAGTGATTATTTTGGTACAAATCCATCACTTGAACAGAGAAGATGTAGAGTGGTCAGACAACACATATAAATATTTTCTGAGGACTTTAGGAACAATGATATGTTGACAGCCAGCTGAGTGCTTATCTGGAAGGGGAACTGGTGTGCTTGAAGGGCTCACAAAGTGCAGGGTTTTTAGCACAAAAACAAAGAATTATTTCAAGTTGTATATTGTGCAATAGTATGTTAAAACTTAATGGGTGGGAAGTAATGTACTTACAAACTGAATCCAGAAAGGAAAGTAAGTTATCATTAGTAACCTTTGCATAGTATTTAAAGGCAAGTGGCATCTTTCAACCAGGTTTCTTATTTATTTTGAAAATGTTGAAATATACCAGGGTTTTCATTGGAAGCAGTTGCTCTTGTATTTTATTTGATGTAGGGAAGTATTTGAAATTAGAACTTTTATTTTTATACAAAAGTAATAATAAGATGTACATATATAAGGTAACTAACTTAATGCCTAATTTATTAGAATTTCTCAACTATTTTTCAGACACGAAGCCCGAGAAATTATTCGTAATGCCACACAGGCATCTGAACATGATCGAGTACTATTTGTTGGAAGTGGAGCAACTGGTGCCATTCATAAGTTAATACATGGCTTAAGGATTCAGGAATCTCCAGTTGTTATCGTTGATCCTTTCTCTCATCATTCAACTATTTTACCCTGGAGAGAAATAGGGGCAAAGGTAATCTAACTTCTCAGTAAACTTTCATTTTGCAGTGGAAGAATTCAGAAATATTAAAGTGGTGAAATGCATGCTTCATGTATTCAGCCATCTGTTTCTATTTTATATTTATTTTTTTTTGTGTGTGACATATGGTACTAAAAATTCAACTTCAATATGAAATTTTTATAATATAAAAGTAGCACTATCAAACAAACCTTTCTGTCTTAATTACTATTAATTCAGTGCCAATTTGTGAAGTCTTGAAGACAAAAGAAGCAAAATAACTAGAAATAAATGTTGATGCCTTGGCACCTTTGGCCCATGGGTTGGTAGTAACTTACATCTTAATTCTTTCATGTAAAGTTTGTTACACAGCAAGGATTGTAAAGTTTTTATTAGTTTCATGACAGACCCATCAATCGAGGATAAAAAGTAATCACTAGCTACAGTGATTGTCCAAGGGTTGAGTAAACTCTCACCCTGAGAGTAAACTAATAGCATATATACTTCTATTACCTATGCAAAAGGCTCAGAGATCAGCTAGCCATTCAAGTAGAATGGATCAACTACTTAACCATGTTCATAGATGAATGATGAATAAATAAGGGTGATGATAGGAGGATGAGGAAGATTGCCCTGGACATGGAAGAAGTGTGTTGGCATATCTGAGAAAGGTTACTGATAGAAATAGTGATAAGGTAGAGGGAAGAGTTACAGAGGGTATTGGGGACGGAATAGCTTGGGAACCAAGATGCCAACAGAAGTATGAGGGTGAAGTAATATTTTGTACACATACATATTTAGAAAACAGGTTAAGAGATCAACTAAGCATTCAAGTGAGATGGTGTAGCATGTAACCACTGAAGACTACATCTCCAAGGGGGGATAATGAATGAGCAAGGGCAATGGAAGATGTGTGGTGGGATGTTCAAGAAGGGTTACAGAAAAGAGAAACATGATGGAATGAAGAGATGCTGAGGGCAACTGAAGGAAACTTTGGGTAATAACAAACAGGGAATCTGTTAAATAGGTTAGTTGGAAGAAGAGGAGTGAGGCCAAGAAGCAGGTGTTAAGAGCAAAGAAAAGTTAGAGAGGAACTGAATCTTGACACAGCAGACAAAAAATTGGTTGGAAAGCAAAGTAGGAGATGAAAGATAGAAAGTATATGGATAGACCAAAGTATCCATAAAGAAAAAAGTGGAGAAATTAAAAAAGAAGGTATAGAAATATGTATACTGTAATTGAATAGTGTAGTCACAGATTTGAGTTTTTTCCAAGTGAAGAGAATAAATATAAAATTGAGGTTGATATGATAAAGATACCAATATCGTATGTGACATCTGAATAGATGAGGAGAACCCTTAAGAAGTTGAAGTGGTAAGGCTCCAGAATATTAAGAATAACTTGTAATTTGTGAGCAATACTTGGAAAACTAGGCATTGAAGAGGTACTTTATTATATGAAAATATAAAGATGTAGCCATGAGAATGAGAACTATGCAAAAGAAATGTTTCTGCACTACATTGTGTAAACTACAAAGTAGTAAGACTGGTGAAGGATGATTTAAGGGTCTCAAAACATGTATAGGAAGAAAAAAGTTGAGAAAACTGTAAAAAATAAAACTTGCAACTGTAGGGATTATCTGTACACCAAGCAACCAAACTATCAATATGACTACCTTACTCACCTGTATCAGACCAGTCCAGCGAATGACATGTCTATTCCTCAACCTGCCCGTAGGAAGAGGGAAAGGAACAAGAGAAAGAAAGAGACCAGCCAACTCACTCATTATCTCATCCACACAATCATCTTGGGTAAGATAGTACAAATGTGCCCTGTTAAGGGCAACGATGAGTTTCACAATCTGTTGGGCAGCCACCACAGGACCTAGGAGAAACGTGTCCATAGATCTGTGGGCAAATCTTTAAGATAGAAAGAGGTGAATGTGGACTGGCGTATCCAAGTACCAGCGCTCAGAACTCCATGAACAGCCAAATTCTTCTTAAAAGCCAGAGAGGGACCAATACCCCTAACGTGGTGCTCTAGCCTGCAGAGACGTGGCGGCGGAATCATCAAGATTTAAGTATGCCTGTCTGATAGCTTCATGTATCCAAAAAGAGATTGTATTCTTGGACACCTCTTTCTCCTTATGACCCGTGCCAAGAAAAAGCCTATGACAACCTGGCCTAAGATGTCGTGTCCTTTTAAGATAGCAAGGCAGAGCCCTGACAGGGCATAGCAAAAGCTCTTGAGAATCACCGCCCACAAAGTCATCCAGTGACAGAATGGAAAAGGAGGTGAGCCTATCATCCTGCACCGAGGGATTCTGGGTCTTAGCCACGAATTCCAGGACAAATTCAAAGGACACTGACCTCTAACCCCCTGGTGTGCTTCACATCATAGCTCAGGGCATGTAGCTCCCCCACTCTCTTCAAAGACGCCAGTGCCAAGAGGAAAACCGTTTTGCATGTCAAGTTCCTGTCTGATGAACGACGTAAAGGCTCATAAGAAGCTTTAGTGAAACTTCTCAAGACCAAGGAAACATCCCCCGTTGGGGGCTTGAGCTCTCTAGGAGAACATGACTGCTCAAACCCCTTAACTAGCAAGGAGAGTTCCCAGGGTGAGATGTCGATACCTCTAAGACATAACACTAAACTCAGGGCAGCCCTGTAGCCTTTAATTTCAGAAACAGACAAACTTTCTCATCCCTGAGGAAGACCAAAAAGTCTGCTATGTGCTGAATAGAGGTTCTGAGTGGAGAAAAACCCCGTTTGCGACACCAATCACAGTAAATCACCCATTTGCCTTGGTAAATGGCAGAGGTAGACTTTCTGGGACTGCTGGACATATGTCCTGCTGTCCTCTGAGAAAAGCCTCTCTCTTGGAGGAGATATTTGATAGCTTCCAACCGTGAAGAGACAGGGATTCTACTGACTGGTGGAATCTTTCCATGTGTGGCTGACAAAGAAGATGCCAGCAGGGGGGAATCTCCCTCGGCACCTCCGACAACGACAGCAGATCTGGAAACCATTCTGCCTGCAGCCACAGAAGGGCTATCAAAATCATCCTGAGACTCTATGAACTCATCAACCTGTTCAGGACTTGATGGATCAAACAAAACAGAGGGAAGGCATACACCTCCAGGTTGTCCCAGGGATGTTGGAACGCGTCCTCTGCTAACGCCAGAGGATCCGGAACCACTGAACAAAATATCTCCAGTTTTCTGTTGAACCGGGTCGCAAAGAGGTCCAGCATGGGTCTCCCCCAAACCTGGAAGAGCCTGTCTGCCACGGCCTGATGAAGAGACCATTCTGTGCCTAGGATCTGATCCCGATGACTGAGCTTGTCTGCGACCACATTCCTCCTGCCTGGGATATACCTGGCTGAGAGCTCTACCAAATTGCTGACCGCCCACTGGTGACCCTCGACTGTCAAGGTGTGAAATTGATGTGAAACCAGCCCCCACCTGCTTGTTCACATAAGTGATCACTGTGGTGTTGTCCAACATGAGAACTTCAGAATGTTGATATGCTGCTGTTTGTCCTCCAAATTCCAAATGCCAAAATAATGAGGCCACTTAAATGAGCACCCCAACTTGTGAGGGAGGCATCTGAAAACAGAAGGAAGTCCGGTGGAGAGAACGCAGAGAAACACCCTTCAAGAGATTCCAGTCGTCCGACCACCAACAAAGGTCTTCTCTCACTTCCAGGGGCAAAGGAACTCTTATTAGGGGCAAGTCCCCTGCTGGAGACCAGAATTCCCTGTCTCCATCGCAGAGACAAAAGATGAAGTCGCCCATGAGGGACCAGCTTCTCCAGGGAAGACAAAATTCCCAGAAGAACCTGCCACTGATGAGCTGATTGATGTGGTTGTGATAGGAAGTCACACGCCACTACAGTGGACTCCCTGTATTCGCGGACTCTGACATTCGTGAATTTCTCTCTGGAATGTTTCCCCACATTATTCGTGGAATATTCGCATATTCGCAGTATTTTTCTATGAGAAATATCCACAAATTCCTGGGGTTTTTTTATCAGTTTCATCATAAAATGTACTTTTTGTGATAAAACTATTAAAAAAATTAAGTATAAACATTTTTAGTGGGTTTTTCTTGAGTTTTAACTAACAAAATAGGCTGTTTTTAGCATTTTATAGGGGTTCCAACTATTCGCGGGTTCTAACTATTCACGGGGGGTCTGGTACGCATCCCCCGCGAATATGGGGGGACCACTGTAATCACAACCTCTCCAACCTCTGATCCGATAGGAAAACTTTTGAGACTGCCGTATCAATGACCATGCCCAGATAAAGAATCCTTTGACTGGGTACGAGTTTTGATTTCTCTTGGTTTACCACGATGCCTAGTTCCAGACAAAACTGAAGCAGACGATCTCTGTCCTGCAGCAGCTTCTCTCTGGAACCTGCTAAGACCAACCAATTGTCAAGGTACCTCAGCAAACGGATCCCCTGAGCATGGGCCCAACTTGAGATGAGAGAGAAGACCCTTGTGAACACCTGAGGGGCTGTGGTCAACTCGAAGCACAGGACTTTTGAACTCGAAGAACTTGTCCCCAAGAGAGAAGCGAAGGAACTTCCTGGATGACGGATGAATAGGGATCTGGAAATATGTGTCCATTAAATCTGTCAGCAGCATGAAGTAGCTTTCCCTCACAGCTGCCAACACTGATTGCGGGGTCTCCATCTTGAACTTCATCTTCCTGATGAAATGATTCAAGGTGGATAAGTCAGTCACAAGTCTCCATCCCCCTGATGCCTTGGGCACCAAGAGGATGTGACTGTAAAACCATGGAGAGGGACACACCACTCCTTCTATTGCACCTTTGTCCAGCATCTTCTGCACTTCCTCTCGAAGAGCCAAGAACTTTGGAGAATCTAGGGGATACACCCGCCTGAGCAGAGGTTTGTCCGAGAGCTAGGGAGAGAAGTCGAATGGTAGTATAGATACCCCACCTGAAGGACATCTACTATACCCACTTCTCTGCCCCATAACTCTGCCCCTTGGCCCACTGGCCTGCCAGACGTCCCCCAACCCGTGGCAAAGGAGAGGGGGAGGTGCCCAACCTATTGACGAACCCCCTTATTTCTGGCCCTGGAGCCCCTTCTTGACCTGTAAGAGCGGGACTGAAAGGGATGTTGGTCCTCTGACCTAGGCTGGGATGAACTCCTAGACGACCTACCAGGCGACAATCTCCGTGATTGCTGCTGTGCAGGGGGAGGAGGAGGAGGGGCAGGACGTCTTTGAGAGACTGACTTCAACACAGCCTGGTGCACTAACCTGTCATTTGTGTCAGCCCAGCGTCGGTCTATCGCATCTTCCAGCTCAGTCTGAGGGAACAGGAACTGAGATTCTAAAAGATCCCCATTCCTTAGCGCCAACAAGGACTCAGGGTCAACTGATCTTGCTATCCTGGACAAAGCCGCATCTCTTCCGATCAGAAGAAGATTAGACCACAAATTGATGCTGAGGTGTGCGAGATACGAGAACGCCTTGCCCCCATATTGCAACAAACTGGCAAGAGAAGAAGCACTCACCAACCCCTCTGGGGACCTGTCAGATGCAATCTTGGCAATGACCATCGACCAGAAGTCCAACCATGACACAGTCTGTAACATGGAGGCTGCCATATTCTCCAAAGCTGAGTCATCCTGCGGAGACAAGGAAGGCGCCGCTGACCTCACCTGCTCCAAAGTCAACGCTGGCTTCAGACGTATGATATCCGGGTTAAGATGATGAGACAACAAGTAGGCTAGGCAGAGTTCATAGTATAATACTTTTTATGTCTTGTGAGTGGAGGGGAAAGCAACTTGGAAGAACCCCTTGACCGAAGAGACGGTAGGATATAGCATAGCCTCAGCAAGGCTTCCAAGCAAGGAGTGAGAGACGACTGAGCCTGAGTCCTACTCTCCAAATTGTTGAACCCACGTATGAGATTGACAACTTCGGTAAAGGAAAACGAAAACTCTTGTGTGTCTCCTTCCTCCTGCTCCGGCAACGGAGACCAATGATGAAAAGAAGATGCAGGCTTATCCAACACGCCTTCCTTGTGTAGACCAACAGTAGACCCAGCAGCCGAAAAACCCGAAGCGCCAGCCGACCTGTCTGGACTGGAGCCAAGCGCCAACTCCTGCAACAAAACAACCACAACACCAGGAACATTACTACGCACGCTCCCCGGAGCAGACGCATGTACATGCGACGGCGAAGTGTCTCAAACACTTGACAAAGAATGAGAATTCCCTGGAGTCGAACCTCGGACAGCAGCAAGGGGAGGGGGAGACGAACACTCTGGCTGCACTATTTTCCGCGTTCACAACATTTGATCTCTTCATAGGCACCTTGAGATCCTTATGACGATGAATAGGCCCTGGTGCCGAAGAAGCGGAAGAATCAGCAACATGCACACGCACGTGCGAGGTTGCAACACACTTGCAACTCGAAGCAGAGGACGATGCAGCCACTGCAGATTGCACAGGGGATGAAACACTAACACTCTCAGGAACAAGGGTGTGCTGCTCCTCACTCGTAGACGAAAAAAAAGCAAAGTCCTTAACCCTCCAACGCTTGATACGTTGATGCGGCAGAGACAGCACTGACTCCTTACACATCCTCTTGGCAGGAGGAGGGGACGACGCAACACGCTTGCTCCCAGTCTTCCCAATCGATATGGCAGCAAACCTTTCTTCCAAAACAGAGTCCAATCTCTTAAGAACTGCTTGACATAAAGCCTCAGACGGATTCGCAAGAGAGAGCGCAGACAACAGGGAAGGAAGATGGAGCATACTTGATTGCAGCAATGACATTATGGGAGCAAACGAGGATGAACAGAAGTGCGAGGCAGCGCAGCGGCCCCAACCGACGACGCCGACATCACAAAGGCATGACAACATTAGTATCCTGGATTGTGATTGCAGCAGAAGACGAAGCATCGGGGTGAGGAGATGAAAACCCTTCCCATGAAAGAAGGGTAGAAATTCTATGATGCTCCTTCTTACTATAAAATAACTTCCACTGCTCTCTAGGCCACATATGACATTCTGGGCAGGATTCGTTATGTTACAAACATTAGCACAACACCTACTGCATGTGGAGTGTGGATCTGTCGTTGAAGAAGCCAGGAAACATATACATTGGTGAGGCCAAGAAGGAGCAGAAGAAGCCATAATACAAGCGCATACACACAGAGAACACAAGCGATAACGGACAACGAACCGGGTAAAAGACTGAGAGAGGGCAACCCCGACTCTCACCCAGGCGGTTAAGAAAAAGACTGAACGCGGTGGTGTGGGTGCATGGTCTTTGACCAGTTTTCACCCAATATACACACGCATTGCCAGATCTCACAAGATTCCTTGCTTTTCATCTGCGATTTAACCGGATCCAGCTAGGCGCTAGAAAATTAAACTATTTATACAACAAAATCATATTTTTTGATTAACAGTCTTTTGTGATCCTGATTCCTACTCAGTGATCAGGATTACAAAGGATTGCATATTAATCAAAATACTGTACATGGTTTTGTTGTGTAAAGTGCTTTCATGGAGTTTTTCAGCTTCATAGAACAATGCTCAGTTACAGTAAATGTCATTCTTGTCATAACTATGTTTATTCAGTTAATTTTCAAGAATGCTTGCCATTTAGTGAAGGGGTGAAAAGAAATAAAAAGATTTTTTTAATTTCCCATATTATTCATCTTACATTTGATTGTTCATTACTATTTAATTTGCTCAGTCATACATTTTCTTCATTTGGTAACTTCTTTTACTTCATTCTGCATTAATTGCTCATAATTTTTTGTTCTTTAAGTAATCATAAATAGAGAAAACAGAAATAAGAAATACAATATGTTTGCATATAGTATATTAACCCATCACAGATCATTATTTCAACAAAGTAGTTCATTTTCAGACATTTATTTTTACTTGATAAACTAAGGTAAGAAATAGATTATTAGTCTGACTATTTTAATAGTACTGTATTAAAATGAACTCTGGTATTGCTTGATAGACTAATTCTGTATGTAGTATCTTTGTCAACTATGTATTTGTTTTCCATAATTGAATTTTATATATAAGTGTATATAGAAGTTTTTTATTTTCAAAACTGAAGTTATATTCTAAATGTTGTCATAAGTTTTTCATCTAAAAACTTCATTTTATAATTTTTGGTGATTAATAGGATGTATTTCTGTTGAAATAGGTTATCAGAATACGTGAAAATTCTGTAGGTGACATAGACCTTGATCACCTTGAGGAAACATTGAAACACCACCAGGGCGCTCGACATCTCATTGGCTGTTTCACAGCTGCAAGTAATGTAACAGGTGTTGTTGTGGATGACATTCAAATAACAACACTTTTGCATAAGTATGGTGCTCTTGCATTCTGGGATTATGCTACTGCTGGTAAGTGTGTTTAATTGCAAACTCTTTTTGTTCCTACATGATATTTGTACAAACCTTCGGTCCTTTACAATAGAAATTCCTGAAGGGGGCCAGGCGGCTAATGCCATTTTTTAAGGACAGGACTTTGATATTCATACCACTTAACCCTTAAATGCCGAAACAGTATTTTAAAAATCGTCTCCTGTATGCCGGCGGCGTTCCTGAGTGAGCACCAAAGCGGAAAAATTTTTTTTTTATGTCCGCACGTTATGAATTCATGCATCATTTTGTGATAATATTTTCTCTGTGTTGCCTTGATCATTTTACAATGTGTTATATAACAAAATGATCGCAATTTAGTGTACAATACAACGAAAAAAATTAACTCGTTAGCTTTAACCATTTTGCTCACAGTGCAATTTGTATACAATTATAGGTGAAATTTTTTTTTTCGCTGTCATATATCCCAATATTTATATATGATAATGATATTATTTTTCATTTCTGATGGTTGCATACTAAACTTCAGGCAATGACACAAAAAGGAGCCAATAATGAACTCTTAATCTTGAAAACTAAGCGTGCTGTGATTTTTTGAAAAAAAAATGTTTTCAAAAGTTCACCGTAAATCGAAATATTGTGCTAGAGACTTCCCGTTTTTGCAAAATGAAGGTAATTGATTGAATATTACTAGACTGTAAGTGTTGTAGCTTACAATTGCAGTTTTTGACCATTTTGGTCGAGTTAAAGTTGACCGAAGGAAGAATTTTTTCTATATATCGTTATTTATATGAAAATATTTCAAAACTGATAAAAGCTACAACTATGGATTGTTTTTTTGTTGTATTCTACATGAAATTGCGCACATTTTCATATTTAAAACTTTATGTAACGGCTAATTTAAAATGATGCAAACATTACGACAACCGGACGAAGAGTTACCGTGTGGACATAAGGAAAAAGTTTATTTCATAAATTCACCATAAATCGAAATATTGTGTTAGAGACTTCCAATTTATTGCAAAATAAAGGTAAAATGATTGAATATTACTAGACTGTAATAGTTTTAGCTTACAATTGCTTTTTTTTACCATTTCGGTCAAGTCAAAGTTGACGGAAGGTTGAAATTTTGCCACTTATAGTTATTTATATGAAAATATTTCAAAACTGATTAAAGCTACAACCATGGGTTGTTTATTCTTGTATTCTACATGAAATTGCACACATTTTCATATATAAAACTTTATGTAACGGCTAATTTAAAATGGTGCAAACATTACGACAATCGAACGAAAAAATGTCTGATTTTTTCAGAAGAGTTACCGTGCAGACGTAAGGAAATTTTTTTTTTTCTCATAAATTCACCATAAATCAAAATATTGTGCTAGAGACTTCCAATTTGTTGCAAAATAAAGGTAAATGATTGAATATTACTAGAATGTAAGAGTTTTAGCTTACAATTGCGTTTTTTACCATTTCGGTCGAGTCAAAGTTGACTGAAGGTTGAAATTTTGGCACTTATTGTTATTTATATGAAAATATTTCAAAACTGATAAAAGCTACAACCATGAGTTGTTTTTGTTGTATTCTACATGAAATTGCGCACATTTCCATATATAAAAGTTTATGTAACGACTAATTTAAAATGGTGCAAACATTACAACAATTGGACAAAAAAAATTTATGATTTTTTCAGAAGAGTTACCGTGCGGACGTAAGGAAAAAGTTTTTTCATAAATTCACCATAAATCAAAATATTGTGCTAGAGACTTCCAATTTGTTCCAAAATAAAGGTAAATGATTGAATATTACTAGAATATAAGAGTTTTAGCTTATAATTGCGTTTTTCGACCATTTCGGTAGAGTCAATGTTGACCAAAGGTTGAAATTTTGGCACTTATCATTATTTATATGAAAATATTTCAAAATTGATAAAAGTTACAACCATGAGTTGTTTTTTTGTTGTAGTCTACATGAAATTGCGCACATTTTCATATATAATACTCCATGTAACGGCTAATATAAAATGGTGCAAAAAAGGGATTTTGACGTAAGGAAAAATCTATTTCTGGGCGATTGGCTCGTGTCGCCAGCGAAATATCCTTTAATCTATTATTTCTAGGGTAAATGTACTAACACATACCAGAGAATAAATAAATAAAGAAAAAGGTCAGTATAACTGACTCGCTCACCCTCCCAGAGAGTGTCGGTATGAACACTATGGCGAGTGAGACCACTACCACGAGCCAAATGCCAATAGAATTCTCCCACTACAAAATCCCCCAAGAGGGGAGCCGACCCACAGATTGGGCAGCACCTACTACTACTACTCCATCCCATGCTGCCGACTGCTGCGCCTCTGGTGGCCATCCTGAAGTTAGCAGACAATCTTGGCGATGGGATGGGTAGGGCGGGATTTCGCTGCGACACAGAACCAATCGCCCCCAGAAATAGATTTTTCCTTACGTCAAAAATCCCTTTTCTGGGCTCAGCTCGTGTCGCTGCGCGAATCGGACCAGAGAATAGCACAAGATTGTAAAGAAATTCAACAAAATATAAAGAGGTCTCAAATAAAAGATAAAATAAAAATAAATCAATATAATTGCTAATAAAGATACATATACACAGTGATACAAATAGAAATATTACTTAATTTATACTTAATGCTAATAATATTTCTTAACTTAAGGTAATATACATATATACAGGAGAAATATCATATATGTACAACAATGGTATCTGTGTAAAGCTATGTATCAAAACAATCTAAAGCAATTAACATAAAAGTTGAATAAAACAAACTCAACAATAATAAAATATAAAGGAATGTATATGACTTAATATACAAAACCCGTAACCATTATAATAAGATGTATCTCCTAGCATAAAAATAAGGAGATGACATCCACGAGATCAGTAATCATCACAAATGTGAGTGTCCCTAGCAAAAAAATAAGGGACACCCACTATATCATCATCAAAGCAGCTAAGACACAAGGTGACCGTAAATGAACAAGGCAGGAATAGACGAACTGTTGGGTGAGGCAGGTAGAAAGGAGGACTGGATCTTCTACTAAGGATTAGTCAGAGTCAGGGGAAACTATGTTACCCGCTGCAACTGCTGAAAATTTCAGGGCTTCCAAAGACTTTAAGTAATGACGTTTGAACACTGTCGGCGATTTCCATCCAGTATACTTTTTCAACTCATCGAAGTTCATATGTTGGAAATAGTTAATTGAGGTGGCTACTGCCCTGACATCATGTGCTTTTGGGAAAGAGTCAGGATTGGCTTGTTTAATGAAGTACAGGATTTGTTGCCTGATGCCTTTAATAGATAAAGTACCACCTTTTTCTCTCCTAAAGAGAGGACCCGATGAGGATGAGGAGGTCCTAGATAGAAAGGCTCGTAAAGCTGAAAACTGGGCAAAGAGATATAAAATCTTGTGGAAGGGGTAGTACCTTCCATGTTCCTCACCTCATCAAAGGATCTTCATTCTTAGCTAAAAAGCTACGTTCCGGTGAAAGTAGCACTTCCCCTGTGGGAAGGAACTGAATATGATCGCCGGATCTCTGGGGATAAAGCCGACAGTTCTGAAATTCTAGCTCCTGAGGCCAAGCTTAATAAAAATAGGGTTTTTCTTAAAAGCATTATAAACGAGCATGTGTCATTATTGGTTTCTGAAGCCAGTTTTAGAACATCGTTTAAGAACCATGATACTGACGTAGGCCTTACAGAAGGTCTAAGTCTAGCACAGGCCTTGGGAATAGACGAGAAGTAGGAATCTGTCAAGTCTATGTTGAACCCAAATTGAAAAATCTTTTTCAAGGCTGACTTGTTTGTCGTAATTGTGCTAGCTGCTAAGCCTTTTTCAAATAAGGATCTGAAAAAGGATATAGCTGAATTGATTGTCATGATCTTAATATCTGATTCTTTCAGGAAGGTTGCTAACTTTTTGACAGCAGCATCATACTGTCTCAAAGTTGAATCTCTCTTATCTGATTCCAAGAAGAGAATATTCTGAGGATCAATATTCGCATCCCTTTTCGCTGCAAACTTCATGAGATCCATAAAGTTAGGGTTTTGAGAATCCCTGAGGAAGCGAACACAGTCTTCGTTTGTACTGACTGGGAGAGCTTGGGATTGGGGATCCGAAGAGGGCGGAGACCCAGTTCCAGGATGAGAGGGTTACCAATTGCTCTTCGGCCAGTCTGGGGCTACTAGAGCCACTTGACCCTTGAATGTCCTGAGTTTGTTTAACACTTTCATGAGAAGATTCACCGGAGGAAAGACATAAATCTTCTCCCAGTTGTTCCAGTCTAGAGCCAGGGCGTCCGTGGCATAGGCCAGAGGGTCCAGGTTGGGGGCCACATAACACGGAGTTTGTGGTTCGCTTGGGATGCGAAGAGATCTACCTGTAGACCTGGAACTCTCTGAAGAATCCATTGGAACGAACTGTTGTCCAGTGACCATTCCGACTCTAGAGGTACTGAATCGGGATAGAGCATCTGCTATGACGTTTCTCACTCCAGCTATATGGTGGAGGAGAGATGCCAACTGAACTTGTCCGCCAGGGAGAATATGGCTACCATGACATGATTTAGATGACGTGACTTGGAGCCTCCTCTGTTTATACAATGTACTACCAATGCGCTGTCCAGGACTAGCTTTATGTGGGAGTACTTTGGCGGACGTAACCTTTTTAGAGTCAAGAACAGTGCCATTGCCTCCAGTACATTTATATGGAACTGACGGAACTGAGGTGACCACGTTTCCTTGAACCTTTTTTGAACTGGGAATATCCTCCCCAACCGCTTAATGAAGCGTCTGTGTGGATAGTGATCCCTGGAGGAGGAAACTGAAGGGGCACTGACACCGATAGGTTCTTGACTTTCGCCCACGGCCGAAGTCGATTCTTTAGAATCAGAGGGACTGAGGACAATTTGTCCCTGGACCTGACATTTGCTCGTGAGCGCCAGATTCTGGTTAGGTCTTTCAGTTTGGCTTTCATTAGGATGTTCGTCACTGATGCAAACTGGAGAGAACCCAGGATCCTTTCCTGAGATCTTCTTGAAGCCAGTTTGTGACTCAGAAATTGCTTGACTGACTTCGCTATTTTCCTTCCTCTTGGACGATGGAATCGACAGAGTATGGGAGGATAGATTCCATTGAATGCCTAGCCACTGAAAGTTTGACTCTGGAGTGAGTCTTGACTTGGTCCTGTTTATCTTGAAGCCTAGATATTCCAGGAACTGAATCACTTTCAGTGTTGCTTTGTTGCATTCCTCGACTGTTGAAGCCCAGATCAACCAATCGTCGAGATACGCTACTACCATAACCCCTTGCGATCTGATTTGTTGAACAACTACTTCCGCCAGCTTCGTAAACACTCTGGGTGCTACGTTGAGCCCGAAAGGAACTACCTTGAAGGAGAATGTCTGGTCTCCTATCTTGAAGCCCAGATAAGGACGGAAGTGTCTTGCAATAGGGATATGATAGTAAGCGTCTGTAAGATCGATAGAGGTGGTGACGGCCCCACGGGGAAGTAAGGTCCGCACCTGCGAGATCGTGAGCATCTTGAACTTGTCGCAGCGAATGGCTAAGTTTAAGCGGGACAAGTCTAAGATTACTCTTCTTTTTTGTGAGCCTTTCTTTGGCACGCTGAACAAGCGACCTTGAAATTTTAATCTTTTGACTCTCGCTATAGCTCCTTTCTGAAGGAGGTCCTCCGCATACTCCGTCAGTTCCTTGGAAGGAAGTTGACGGAAAGGCCTGGATGGGGGTGGGTTCGTTAACCAGCTCCAACCCAGGCCTTTTGACACAATGCTCTGAGCCCACTTGCTGAAGTTCCACCGGTGGCGAAAGTGAAACAGCCTCCCTCCTACCTGAAGTTCTTCATTGGGGTTCTGGTAACCTCCTCGGCCTCCTCTGAAGTGTTTTCCCCTATTAAAGGGACCTCCCGATCCTCTCCCACGAAAGGAACGCTTACCTCTGCCTCCCTTACCCGAGCGGTCATACTTCTGTGGAAGATTGACTCTCGAAGGCTTGATTGTAAGCTGGAGAGATGGCGTAAGAGGTGGAGGGCTGAGGCTGAGGGAGATCACGTAAATTGGCTGTGATTGAGCCTTTGAAGTGGAAGGTTGGGCTGTTTGCCACTAAGGGAACCGCCGGGAACTTGCTGAGAAAAGCGTGGCTGCTATTTCTGGTAGGGCTGGAAACGCCTGGGTTTCCTTTGCCCCTTACCTCTAGCTGCTAGATCTTGCCTCCTCTTAGCCGTAAGACCCCAACGGTCCTTAAGGCTCTGGTTCAACCTCGTAGCCTCTGACTGGACTTCCTTCACCATCGCTTCTGGGAAGAGATCTGCTCCCCAGATGCTCGACGCGAGTAACCTATTCGGCTCATGCCGAATGGTTGCTTCTTGTAGGACATGCTTCCTACAATTCGTCCTAGCAGTGGCAAACTAAAGTCAATAAACATATTGACTGGTAACCGTTTGAGTCAGGGATTTGGTCATAAGTTTGAAAAAAGCGGCTCTGAACCATAGGCTATGGTGGCCAACCTCGGTCTAGCCATAGAATTAATCGATCTGGCTAACCGCGATTTGGCGTCAAATTCAGCCTGAATAAGGCTATCTGGAAGCCTGGGTAGCTTTTCACCAAACTGCTCCATAGCACAGTCCGGTTTGAGTTTTGCCAGCTGAGAAGGTGTTAGGTAAGTCTTCCCACAATTCTCCGGCTGAAGGAAGTAACGGAGATGATAGGATCTGTCTTCCTTCAGTTGAGGCATGGGGTCCCCCTTCTGGGCCGCTGGAATGGTAGACGTCGCGATCTTTGTCAGGAAAGGGAGTGGGGTACTCTCATCCATCGAAAGATCGTAAACGGACTCTTGAAAGGTTGGATTTTCGTATTGGAACAATCCATGTCCTCTAAACACCTGAGCCATTCTCTCTGAGCCTGGTCACGTGAATAGAGGACTGTCTCCTTTGGTACCCTATCATCTCGAATCATGGCTGAGGCGGTGAGCCTTGCGTAGCCGATGAACGGAGGCTGAAGGTCTTCCGGGGTAGAACTCGAAGTCCTCTATCCTTCGAGTTCCAAATTCCGGTATAGAAATGAGTCCGTCTTGGAAGGGGGCGTATGACGCTACTCTCCAAGGGTTGTTCATCGAGAACGGAGGTAGAGAGTCATACGGGGGAAGCTGGGCTCCACCTGTATTGAAAGGTGGAGGAGAGGCTAGAGGAGCTTGGCTCAGTCCGGCTATATGGAGTCTTGAGAAGTAATCCTATCCGACAACCGAGAGATCATTTGTTCCATGCTACTCTTCAGAGACCCAACCAAGGCAGGTCGCCCACCTGTTGTAACAGGCCAGCATTGGAGTCCAAAGCCGGAGCTGCTGCGGAGGTGAGGTGGAGGGGTGGCTCTGAATTGGAACCAAGGGTAGCGGAACCGACGACTCTGCCGGAGTGTGAGATCTCTCTCTGGAGGATTTACTCCTCGAGGACTTAGAGCCGGACCCAGAAGCTTTAGATCTGTCTGCTCCGGGATTCCTAGCCGGAGACTTACGAGAGGAGGATGACGCCGAAGCCGTCTTCTTAGACGACGACGACGTCTTTGTCAAGGATTTCACTGCTTGACCCTTGACCTTGGGTCTAACCAGAAGCGTCAGGATGAGTATACAATTCATCACCCGTAAAGCCTTGGAAGGATGGAGAGGTTGCAGGAGTAGAAGAAACAGTTACGCCCAAGGGTATCCCTTGGGTGTCCCACCTTACCTACCTCGACCAACAGGTCGTCTACACCTACCATAGGTTCTACATTAATATCCAACGTCGCGACTTCCTGAGGAGATGTCCTGGCCTTGGTCAGTCAATGAGGCAGCCAGCTGTTGGTGGATGGAAGGGCGATAGTCCGGGGCCGCCTCTACTGTCGACGTATCCTGTCGCCTTTGCCTCCGGGAAGATTAGTACCGCCAACCTTTTCTCCAGGATGTTAGGGCATACCCTTGGCGGCGTTCTTCCCGAAACCGCCGACCCAGGCCCGCAGGGTAGCCAGTGCGGTATCCCTCACTGCCGGGCGCCTGGAAGAGAGAGGGTATTGATTAGATTTAAGAATAACTTAAAACTAAAGCTAACTTAAAGCATAACTTAAAATTATAGGGGCTATAAGGCCCCTTGAATTTTCCTTAAGTTAGAGTGATTGATGAAAACTTAAGCACTATAACAGATGCGGACCAGCTACCGGAGATGGAATACTTACCCCGTCTAAAAGCTGGCTCACCAGATCATAACATATGGTACACGTCTCATGGTACCAGACCTGGATGTCCCCGTTGCGGAGTACGCGCATGGAGCATGGGACCGGCAAAACTTCGTTGTCCACACGGGTCCTGAAGTGTGGCGGCGCATCCCGGATGCTCACAGTTGGTGGTCTGTAAGTGGAAAGACACATGAGTATCTTAAAGAATATCACTTACAGGCTAAAGGACAGAAGAACTCCGTTGCATGCCGGAGCTCGGAAAAAATTCGGGCATAGCCCCTCCCTTACTCGCCTGAATAGGCTATAAACCCCGGAGGTATCCGGTGAAAAAGAAGGGAGGGGGAATGGTTTAAGGTACTTAAAATAAACTTAACATCTTAAACCTAAAAGCTCGAACGTACCGGACTAAGTCCAGTGGCGTGGGCGGAGTGATAAACTCAGTGGAAACGGAGGAGGTTTAGAAAAAAGGGACCGAACTGTATGTTCCGGTCCACCCCATGGGGTAGACTTAGCACCTTTCCGCTAGATGCCAGGCCTCCGGTGGTAAAGGAGCCCTGGTAAGGTGGGAAAGAGCAGGGGCATACAGACTCGGGCTAGTAACGGAGCGACGGAGTAGTAATGGAGAGGGGGAAAGGCCAGTCCCCCCCACCTTACCATCCGACCGGACCGAGAGCCGGAGAGGTCGAGTCCAGTCTGGGTCTGTCCCGTCCCTCTACCCCCTCCGCCTGGGGGGAGAGAGGGAGGCAGGCTCGGGTATGCGGAGCGAGCATGGGCAGGCCTAGCCACCCCCCCCGACCCTATGGAAGAGCGGGAGGGGGGAAAGGTGACTGGACAGGCGTCTGGCTGCCTCGTGATCACATAGTGACCACGGGGCGATAAGAAACAACAACTAAGCCTAAAACATAACCAACTGATCAGCGAGATGTATCGGGAAGAAAACACCAGCTGACAAGCGGGTAACATAAAGGCCCAATAGGCCATGACCTAGGCTAAGCGAGCCAGATGCCTAACTAACCTAACAATAACACATAGAATAATAAAATGAATAATAAAATGGAAGAAAGAAAAACAAAATAGTAGGAGAAAAAAATCCAGGAGTGTACGACTAACCCGAAGGCAAGTCTACCACTCAAAGCTAGCCGAGGCCGATACTAAGAGCCGTGGCTAGGGTCTGGATGGAAGAGCCTACATAAGGTAAAAGACATGCATGCATGACAAAACCGTGTAGACCTTACCCATAAACAAAGCGGATAATAAAATAGAGCGTACAAAGACAGGGGATGTTCTGTATTCCCTTGTGGCGACCCAGAACGGACCCATCACGAGGCAGAACCATGCTGCCATGCTTCCGACCTAGAGATCGTATTTATACCTAAAAAACGGCAATACGTACGGCTCCCCACAGGGCCGGAAAAAACCAAAGTATAACAATAAGAAACACTGAGTACTTAACTTAGCTGCTGCGATGGCTGCACGCTCCATGGTAATAAAAATCCAAAAGAAAGGGCACAAAAACACAGAGAACGAAAATGGCTCGTGTGTATCGTATGCGCTAACTGAAAAGGTATTGGCCACCAGAGGCGCAGCAGTCGGCAGCATGGGATGGAGTAGTAGTAGTAGGTGCTGCCCAATCTGTGGGTCGGCTCCCCTCTTGGGGGATTTTTGTAGTGGGAGAATTCTATTGGCATTTGGCTCGTGGTAGTGGTCACACTCGTCCCATTAAGTGGTTCATTTTTAACCGGAACCACTTTCTCTGGGGAGTGGGTGAGCGAGGTTTCAGTTATTACTGGGGGGGACCTTTTTTCTTTATTTATTTATTCTCTGGTATGTGTTAGTACATTTACCCTAGAAATAATAAAGGATATTTCGCGCAGCGACACGAGCTGAGCCCAGAAATTATGTTAAAGTGACAAAATAATTTCTGAGATATGTCGCTGATGCTTTTTAGTGCAAGAAGAAAGAAATTCGCGCTTGCGCGCCTGGGTAACAATTGTAAACAAAAGAACGCCTTGATCCGTGAGCTCCCAGCCAATCCCCCAAGCGGCGCTGTGATTCAAACAAAAGTTTTTGCCTAGTAGGCCTATAACTATTTTTCCGCGAATTTCTAAAAAAACTTTTTTATATCGACGTATATACGTCCAGTCAGCACCCAACAGAGAATTTATATCGATGTTTAATACGTCCAATCGGCATTAAAGGGTTAATAAGGTGACTTGGAACATCTCCAAACTGCATATGATTTTTGCCTCTGACCTTCCGTTTTGTGACGCCAGGCAGATTTATCCCAAAAATAACAATTTTTCAAATTCTATCTCCTCCCTTGATATTTAATATTAAGACCTGGGATTACTACCATATATAGACCTGATGTAGACCTCCAATCGAATGAGAAGTTTTTTCTAAAAGTCATTGTTTTGCTAGATATGAATTTTTCATTATGGTAAGAAAATAAACCCTATAAATCAGGAAAAAACTTTATAAAAAAAGATAAAACAAAAATTGGAAAAAAGGGCTTGATTTGATTGTTCTATAATGTCTTTCTAAGTTGTATACCAAATTCCATTGTTATAGCTTTAAAACTAAGTGAGAAGATAGATTTTGAAGGTCAATAACTATAGTTTTGAGATACGGGCATTCAAAGTTTTCCTTTGTATTTTTATAAAGACAATGTTAATAAATAATGAATATTATGAATGTATATTTCTTTTTTGTGTATTAATAAACCAAAACTATTTTATTTATCATAATTTAATTATAAATGATGATCCCTTTGCTCATATATCGTAGCCTGGGGCACTACGTCAGGCAAAACGGGGCACTCCCTCCTACGCAACTCTCTCTCTCCTTCACTAACTTGGCTTATTCCAGCGAAATTTCTTCTTCTGTATGTTAGCGAGATGTTTTCCTTGTATTTTCCTCTTTGGCATGATGACTTGCCGAAACAAAGATAAATAAACGTAAATGCAAGAGAATGTCAGAGGTGAAACTCGAAGATGTACTCTCTTTTTACAGACAATTTAATAAATTATGATTATTATGAATTTCATATTCTTTTCTGGGTATTAATAAACCAAAACTATGTTATTTATCATAAATGAAGATCCATTTGCTCAAAGATCGTAGCCTGGGACAGTGTGACGTGTGCGTCAGGCAAGATGGGGGCGTTACTTACTTCGGAACCCTCTCTCTCTCTCTCTCTCTCTCTCTCTCTCTCTCTCTCTCTCTCTCTCTCTCTCTTTCTCTCTTTCTCTTGACTAACTACGCTAATATCGCATATATTATGATATTCTGTAATCATATTTGAGCGATTTTTCTTCATTTGTATGTTAGCAAGATGTTTTCCATGTCTTTTCCTCATTGGCATGATGAAATTCTTGCCAAAACATAGATAAACACGTAAAAGCAAGCGAATGTCAGAGGTGAAACTCGAACGTATAGACTACCTGAGGTTTGTGCTTGCACTGAATCATGGTTGAACTTGGTAGCTGACTGACTTCCTTCTGCGACTCATTGAATCTCTACAGATGCCATTTCTCACAATTTCTTTGACAATAATTATCAAAATTTACGATAACAGAAGAAATATTGCATTTTTATGCATGACACTTACCTGGCAGGTATATATATAGCTTATTCTCTCTTGTCGCACTGGCAGAATTTCAAAACTCGCGGCAACCGCTAGTACATTGGTAGTTCAGGTGATGGCCACCCCATTCCCGTGGTGCTGGTGCTCGGAACCATTCCCGTTTTCCTCAGATTTTCTCTGCCAGCCGAACCGGCAACATCGTTGTTGGTTCTCTGATAGAATTTCCTACTCGTTGACTGACTTTTTGGATATTGGTATCGTATTCACGAAGTTAGCTTGGCAATCGCAATTGATCTTGCATTAGTATGTCTGATTCAGGGAGTATGTTTAGAGTTTGTGTGAAAGAAGGGTGTAAAGTGAGACTGCCGAAATTATCGGTAGATCCCCATACTGTATGTAAGAAGTGTCAAGAGTTTGTATGTATGTGGGACAATAGGTGCAATGAATGTGAGTGTCTGAATGAGAAAGAGTGGAAGGCTCTTGTTAAGTATGTAGAGAGACTAGAAAAAGATCGGGTGAGAAGATCAGTTTCTAGAAGTGAGAGATCTGGTTCTTCGAGGTAAAAACTGTGAATGAATCTTTGCCTGTGTCTTCTCCAGCTCATTCACATGTAGATGTAGCACCTTCCCCTCAGGTTTCTCCTGCGCCCGTTGCTGTATCTGAGGATACTACTGATCCGCAAATTGTGAAAGTGTTCGCTGCCCAAGCCCTGCGTCCATGGGAGATCAGATTAAACGGTTAACGGACAAAGTGGAAGTGTTTAATGACAGTGTGGAGGGGGCGCCTGATCGTCCCTCTCGTGCTCCTAGACCTAGACCTCTGTCAAGCTCCCAGACCCAGGGAAGGGGAAGGCATGTCGAACAGTCGAAGGGAGGCGAGAGGGGGTGTAACTCTCGATCAGTCGTCCCTTCAGGCAGTCCTGTTGTTGCGTCCCAGGCTGCAGCAGTACGCCATAGGAAAGGCGATACTGGGAAGTGCATTTATTCTTCGGATAGTTCGGCTTCAGGAAGGAGTAGGCGTTTTGTGGAAGTATCGCGTCCTCTCAAGAGATCATACATGCCGACCTCGTCACAGGATGAAAGGGTTTTTGAACAAGAGGGTTGGAGTAGCCCGAGATTTTTTCATCGGATGATGAGGAAGCAATCCCTATCAAGAGGAAGAGGATTTCTCGTCCTTTAGATGTGATAGCTGTGCGGGGAGCGGTGTTTCCCCTATTAGAGAAACTCCGCTGCGTAGACGTCAGGATCGCTCGCCTCTACGTTTTAGCCCCAGTGCGTCCTCGATTTCTCTCCGCCTCAGAGTCTCGTCAGGAAGCGGAGACTAAGGAAGTTCTGCGGGACATGCAGGAGAGATTGGCAGTGATTGTTAAATCCTGGGAAAAGCCGAACAACCTTCGGCCTAGACGTAAGGACTCGTCTCTCCCAGTTAAGTCCTCCAAGAGGTACGCAGGACGTACAGTTGCCTCCTCATTCTCAGGCGGGGATCTTCCGCGTAACCCAGGACGCAGTTGTGGTCCATATAGGAAGGACGAATCTCCGACACCGCAGGACGCAAGAGGAAGAGTGATGGACGCATGGTGGACGCAAAAGTTACAGAGGACGCCAGGACGCAGGGCAGCAGCATGTGGAAACATCTTCCCGACAAGGAACGAGAAGGGTTTTGCAAGGAGGCAGTTCCGCATTCGCTCTCCAGGCAAACTGTGGATAAGGATCCCGCTATGGATTGTCATCAGGATCTTGGATTTCAGGATATTTCTTCTCAGGAGGAAGACTTTGTTGAGTTTTCGGAAGAGGACAAGAATGTGGAAGCTCCTTCCTTGGACTACAAGAAGCTAACCGAGTGCCTCCTTTCATTGTTTGAAGGAGATTTTCAACCTTCAGCCCTGCTATCTCCTCTATCTCAATTCTCGAAGACGAAAGCACCCAAGAAATCTTCTTTTTTGAAAATGACCTTGTCGATTTCAGCGAAGAAAGCCCTTCAACGTATTAATGAGTGGTTGAAGGAGAAGAGAGAGTCGGGGAAGACTTCTTTTGCTTTCCCTCCTGCCAAATTGGCTTCGAAGTCTGGTGTTTGGTATGCTACGGGGGAAAGTCTTGGCCTGGGAGTTCCTGCCTCCTCCCAGGGAGACTTTTCTAATATAGTGGACAGCTCCCGTAGGCATGCCTTACACGCAGCCAAAGTGTGGTGGACTTCTTCAGAGTTCGATCATTTGCTAAAGGGTATTTATCGGACTTTTGAAGTTTTTAATTTTCTCGATTGATCGTTGGGTGCATTGGCTCGGACTTCGGAGATGGGAGATTCTTCAGACTCGGATTTACCTAGAAGCATCATGTCCTGTATGGATAAAGCCTTGAGGGATGGAGCTAATGAACTTGCTTCACTGTTTACAGCAGGTGTTTTAAAGAAAAGGTATCTATTGTGCTCGTTCGCTACGAAAGGAGTCTCGAATGCGCAAAAGTCGGAGTTGATGTTCTCCCCACTTTCAGGACAGCTTTTTCCACAGGACATCATTAAGGATATCGCACTTTCCCTTACTCAGAAGGCTACACAGGACCTGCTGACGTCTTCAGTAAGGAAGCATTTACCCTCAAAGGTAGTGAAGAAGACACTGAAGGAAACAAGGACAGCACAGCAGCCCTTTTGGGGTAGGACTTTTTCCCGACCAGCCTTTAGAGGGAAAAGAGTTCCGGCCAAAAGAGGTTCGAAAACCTCAACCAAACAATGAGTTAGAAGTCCTCCAGACGTGTGTTGGGGCCAGACTTTTAGACTTCTGGGAAGTCTGGCAAAGCAGAGGAGCGGATCCTTGGTCTGTAAGTGTAGCGAAGGAAGGCTACAAGATCCCCTTCCTGAAGAAACCACCTCTCGCTACAGCTCCGAGAGCCCTAGGGTCTCATTACATCGATTTAGAGAAGAGAGAGGCTCTTTGGCATCAAGTTGTCAGTATGTTAGAGAAGGGAGCCATAGAACCTGTTCTGGATCACGAATCCCCAGGTTTTTACAACCGTCTTTTTCTGGTACCAAAGTCATCAGGAGGTTGGAGGCCCGCCAGTACTGGACGTAAGTCAACTAAACTTGTTCGTAGAAAAGAGCCTAAGTTTACGATGGAGACGAACGATCGTTACTGGCAGCGGTACGTCCAGGGGACTGGATTGTAACGCTGGGACCTTCAGGATGCGTATTTCCATATTCCGATTCATCCAAGGTCCAGGAAATATTTGAGATTCGTGATCCAGGACAAGATATATCAATTCAGAGCCCTTTGCTTTGGGCTTTGCACGGCCCCTCAAATCTTTACAAGGATGATGGCGAACGTGGCGAAGTGGCTTCATCTGTTAGGAGTCAGAGTCTCTCTCTACTTGGACGTTTGGCTCATAAGAGCACAATCAAAGCAGCAATGTCTGGAGGACACGGACCTCACATTGGATTTAACAAAGCAGCTGGGTTCTGATGTGAACCTGAAAAAAGTCACATCTGATCCCCACACAGGAGCTAGTTTATTTGGGGATTCTGATATCCTCAGTGACTTTTCGGGGTTTTCCATCACCCGAAAGGCAGACCATGTGCCTTCGGAAAGTGCAAGAATTCCTATCGAAAGACCAATGCTCATTGAGAGAGTGGATGAGCCTGCTGGGGACACTCTCTTCGTTAGAGCGGTTCATTTCCCTAGGGAGACTTCACATGAGGCCCTTACAGTTCTTTCTGAACGAAGTCTGGCCAAGAAGATCGCAACCAGATTCCTTCCTGTTTCCAATTCCTTTAAAGATAAAGGAGGAATTAAAGTGGTGGCTAGCCCCGGGAAGGTTAGCAGAGGGTACGTCACTCCAGCAGAGGAACCCAGACCTGATTTATTTATTTTTCCGGGGGGGGACGCGAGGGTCAAGGACGGGGCAGGGCTGGGGAGCGACGCTGGGCCCTTCAGAGAGGTAGTCAATGGCCTTTGGAACGAAGAAGAGAAAGCTTGGCACATAAACAGGAAGGAACTGATGGCGATTTTCTTGGCTCTGAAAGCGTTCAGACCGTGGATCAGCGGCAAAGTGGTGCAGATCAACGCGGACAATACCACAGCTCTGGCATACATACGCAAACAAGGAGGGACCCACTCGTTTACTCTTTGCAACTTGGCGAAGGAGATTCTTCTGTGGTCAGAGAGAGAAAACGTCACCCTGCTCACCAGGTTCATTCAAGGGGAGAAGAACGTCAGAGCGGACCTGTTGAGCAGGGAGGGACAAGTGCTTTCGACGGAGTGGATCTTGCATCATCAAGTATGCCAGAGGCTGTGGAAGCTTTGGGGCAGGCCAGTGGTGGATCTTTTCGCTACCGCAGCGACGAAGAGGTTACCGAATTACTGTTCTCCAGTCCCGGACCCTCTTGCAGTCGCAGTAGATGCCTTCCTACTAGATTGGACGGGGCTAGACATGTACGCATTTCCCCCGTTCAAGATTTTAGGAAGGGTAATGAAGAACGCATTTCCCCCGTTCAAGATTTTAGGAAGGGTAATGAAGAAATTCAGAGAAAGTCAAGGAACAAGGCTGACTCTAATAGCTCCATACTGGCCGGCCCAAACGTGGTTCACAGAGGTACTGGAATGGACAGTGGATTCTCCGAGAAGTCTACCCACGGAGAGTAGATCTTCTCAAACAACCCCACTTCGACAGGTTCCACAAGAAACACCCTCGCTCTGGGTCTGACTGCATTCAGACTATCGAAAGACTTGTCAGAGCGAGGGGGTTTTCTAGAGAAGCAGCGAAGGCAGTTGCGAGAGCACGAAGACCTTCAACTATCAAAGTGTACCAGTCGAAGTGGGAGAACTTCCGTAAATGGTGTAAAAATCGGAAGATTTCTTCATCCAGTACCTCTGTGACCCAAATTGCAGATTTCCTTCTGTATCTGAAGAAGGAAGTGGGTTTGGCAAATCAAACCATTAAAGGTTATAAATGTATGTGTCTGCAGTGTTTACAGGCAGAGGATTAGATCTGTCCAATGACGCAGATCTTAGAGATCTTCTCAGATCTTTTAATACGAAGAAGGATCGACATTGCAGAGCTCCTTCTTGGAATCTTGAAGTCGTACTCAAATTCTTAGAAACGGATAGGTTTGAACCTATGGACAGTGCTTCTTTACGAGAGCTAACGAAGAAGACTATTTTCTTGGTAGCCTTAGCTACAGCTAAAAGGATTAGCGAGCTGCAAGCTATTAACAAACAAGTAGGATGGAAGCACAATAAAGCAGTTTGTTCGTTTCAAGAGGAATTCTTAGCCAAGAATGAGAATCCTTCACATCCGTGGCCAAGGTCATTTGAGATTTCAGGACTGGCTGATTCTAGTAGGTCAAGAACAGGAAGGGTTCTTTGCCCAGTAAGAGCTTTACGTTACTACGTAGAAAGGACAAAAAGCATTAGAGGGGCTTCAGGTTCTCTCTGGTGTTCTGTCAAAGATACTACTAGACCTATGTCTAAAAATGCTATGGCTTTTTTCGTAAGAGAAGTCATTAAGGAAGCACATTTGCTTTGCCAGGAAGAATGCCTTCGGTTTGCTTAAGGTTTTAAAGCTCACGAGGTGAGAGCGGTAGCTACACGTCCTTGGCATTCAGAAAAAATTTAGCCCTCAAGGAAATTATAGATTCTACGTTTTGGAGGACAAATTCGGTCTTTGCCTCGCATTACCTCAGAGACGTGAAGACAACTTTTGATAATTGTCAAACGTTAGGCCTGTACGTATCCTCAGGTACAGTACTGGGCAAAGGAGTTTCCACCCCATAACCTACTAACATGCTAGGCTATTATTTTAATTAGGTTATAGTGTTTTATGGTTGTCTGAGAAGGTTATTACCTGCTCAGTTTTTTGGTGTAGTATTTTGTTATAGTGATTGTGTGTGGTTCAGGTGACTAACTTTCCTAGCATGAATGCCCGTGGTAAATGAGGGCTAGGGTTCTCTGTCAGCAGATTGGTCATGTCCAGTTGTCAGACCCTTGTTATTAGCTTTCTCAACAAACAGGTCACATCCTAGTTGAGAGCTACTAAGGTTTAGCAGGCTAAGAGGCAGGACCTACGAAGTCAGCTACCTTAGCAGGTAAGGAACCTAATAGTAATTTTAAAAATTAGTTAATTTTTGAATTGTGACGATGTTGCTGTCTATGACCCACCTCCAAATGTGTCAATCAGCTATATATATACCTGCCAGGTAAGTGTCATGCATAAAAATGATATTGTTATGATACAATAAAGTTTTATGCATACTTACCTGGCAGGTATATATAATTAAATTCCCACCCTCCTCCCCTCAGGAGACAGGGTTCAGAGAAAATCTGAGGAAAACGGGAATGGTTCCGAGCACCAGCACCACGGGAACGGGGTGGCCATCACCTGAACTACCAGTGTACTAGCGGTTGCCGCGAGTTTTGAAATTCTGCCAGTGCGACAAGAAAGGATAAGCTATATATATACCTGCCAGGTAAGTATGCATAAAACTTTATTGTATCATAACAATATCATTTTCTTGTACATATCAATGTTTTAGGCTTATTGAGTTATGTTTACTAATTACCCTGTAACTACGAAAGTAAGAGGAATTTTGACGAAATATTTCGTACACATATTCTCAATTGCCATATGAAGCTCCATGAATTTTTTTGTGACTGCATTTTTTGCCTTATACCCCCATATATAAGGGTTCCGGCCCGGCCCCCTTAAGGCAAAGCCTGTAAATTGCCGCTGAACTTTAAAACAAGATGATTAAGTAGTTAACTACGGGTCCGGTAGTTGGGATTCCTTCCCGACTGGACGTAAACATTCCAATTTGCTTTCGGCAGTTGTATGGAGAGGACATAACCACTCGCTCTCTGCCCGACTGTTTTGCTGTACTTTCTTCTACCTCACAGTGGGATCAATCTTGTTTTCAATTGTGGACACGTGTATGCTTGTGATTGTGCGTTGCTTATTATTATAATGCAAACCCATGAATCAGTAAAGCCAAAGAAAGCTGCCTTCTCCCACCAAGTATGCCCAGGAGTTGGTGGGAAGAAGTGTGAGGACTTCAGATCTTTAGTAGAGATGGATATTCGCACCCTTCGCACACATTGCCAATGGCGTGGATGTTCCAGAGATGATACGTGTGCAGAATATTGTTCCTGGACTCTTGAGCAGTGGGGGAGGTTTGACGGGAGGAAGCACTATCAGAGGAAGGCTTCTACAGGTGACGTCGGGGGTGACGCGTCCCCGACGACGCCTTTGGTTACCGACCCATTGTCATCGTTTCAGTCTCTCAGTAATACAGGCTCGCTTACCACTAAATTACAGAATTTGTAGAGAATTTTTTGCTAAATGTACAAAAACTGAACTCGTAACACTGAATATTACTGCCCCTTGAAGAAAACAAGTCTATTACATTTCTGGCAAATACTTTTACCCTGCAATGCCTGATTGTGGAGCATGGCTGCTTGATAATAGCGTAAATCAAAGTAAATGCCCATAATCAGGTGAATCACGTCAAAGTAGTGATTATCTACATCAAAGGATGGTGCCATAAGAAAGCCCTCTCTACCCTTTGCAATGGCGGCGTGCTGCGCATGGTGATCTCGTTCATGTCCTTTCCATGTGTATAATTCCATGCATATATGTATCAACACCTTGTCTCAATGGACACTGTTCCAAGGAAAAGAATTACGAATTCCACATCAAAAATAATTTGTCTTTTATGTAAGGTCAGCCCTGATTGCACTGTATAAAGGTGGTCTGTAACACATTAGTGACCCAGTTGACAAACCTCACTACACAATACTTTCTTTAAGAACCATCCATAGGAGGGGGAGAAATTCCATGGTTATAAAAAGAATTAAAAGCAAAAAGAAAATAGTATATAAATAGAATATTCTAAGCCTAATTTATGATTAGCAAAAAGAAAATAGTAAATAAATAGAATATTCTAAGCCTAATTTATGATTGATATTTTACGTATTGTATTTTGTATGATTACCAGAGAGTGGATTTGAGTGAGGAGCCAGTAGAGATAATCTAGTGGTAAAGGTACACAGCTAGAAGTGGGAAAACTTAGTATAAGAGAAAGCTGGCACAAAGAATTGAGAATTTAAAAACAGTCTGGGAGAGCTCTGCTGAAATGCTGATGGTTCAGCCTTACAGTGGAATTAGCTTGGTTGTCGAGTGGGGAATAACAGTAGGAGGTCTGCCAATAGCAGTGAGTTTATTCTTTCTAAGATAATAACATGACTTGGACAAGTTCTATTCAGAATAAGGTATCCTGTGATTAATGGTATTGAATGAAAAACATTTTTGTATCATAAAAACATTGAATGGGTGATGTATGTTCTTTCTTAGCTTCCTCTCACGGTGATACTGTTGTGGAATATTAGTCAATACCTGTTTTGAAATTAAGTAAATGGTGTGTCTATCCAAAGAGCTGAATTGCAGGTAAGAGGAATGAAACATAAAAAGTTGTTGACTGGTATAAAATAGTTGGAAAGAGAAAATCATTGTATGACAGTACTTTAAAGTTTGAAGACATTGGTTTGCTGCGGTTAATAATTGTTGATTTAATTTAAATCTGAAATTTAATAGCTTCAAGTTATTTAACTTTGGTAAGTGAATTGAGGCTGTAGTTGGAACCTGCATTTGAGAATCTTGACTTTGAATTGAGATTTTTTAACTAAGCTTATAACTTAACAAAGATTGAGGTGAGAGAATTTACCAGTTCACATATGTCACTGTGTATGCCATTTATGACTGTTTTTCCTTGAAAACTGTCTCTCATTTTGGTTGAAGTAAGGGACAGGATGCAAGGTGTTAATATGAAAGCTCTGGTAGAAAAGCCATAGGCAGCACCTCAGATATTCCTTCTTCCTGCTGCAAGGCCCTGGAGATTGCATGAGTGGTAAAATTGTGCTTTTCGTACAGGTAGGTGCCTCCAGGTAGATAGGTATTAGGAAGAGATCCTTCAGTGGATCTTCTAGGACTAACAGATATCCTAACCCTTGCAGAAACAGCCATGGCTGGTGATTGTTTTTAAGAGAAGTTAGTGGTTGCCAGTTGTCAAGAATGGTTGTTGGTGGCCATCAACTAACTTTAGTGAAGGTATGGAAGATCCTAATAACAGCAAAAGCTAAGAAGCTAGTTGCCTCAGGGAGAGCCTCTATACTGAATATCTGGATGGTCTTTTCAGTAGTAAATAATGTCCTGAAGAAGAGGGACTTACTCAACCCAGGGTTGCTCTCTTTTATTCTGCAGCTAAACAACAAAAGCTTGTGCCAAAGGAAGTATATATGAAAAAAAAACTAGCACATACTGATAAGGTGTAAGCAACAGTGGCTCCATTGTACGTGAGCTGAACCTTCAAGTATGAATGTAGTTTGTTTGCAATTACAGTATCAACCAGTTGGTTGGCAGGTCATTAAACTTTAAGTTAGTAATATGTGAACTGATACATTATAGAAGAATTGTATGATATAGAATTCCTCATTCTATATCATACAAGTTATGAAAATAAGCGCAAATATGTGGTGGAACCTCATTTTTCATACATAATCCGTTCTGGAACCTCCCAGGAAGTCTGAAACATACAAAAACCAAAACAATAATTCCTATAAGGAATAATGTACAATCAATGTATTCCAGACCCCAAAAAATATTTTTTTAAAATACATTTTATTAGGAATAAACACAGTTTTACATACAGAAAACAATGAGAAGTAAATATAAATGAATAATGAGATGAATAATAAACATTTAACATCACTCTTACCTTTATGGAAGACACTTGTTAGTGTATTGAAGACAGAGAGAAAGGGAGGAGGAGGAGAGGTTATTGTTTGGAAGGGGAATCCCCCTCCAGAAGGGTTTCAGGTATCAAGGACTTATCTGGGGTTACTTCTCTTCATTTTTTACTGGTATTATCTGGGGTTATTTCCCCTCTTCGGTTTTTACTGGCACTAGTACCAGCTTGAGGGTCAGTGGACCCCTGTCGCACAACAAAACTGTCCAGAGACATTTGTTTCTGACTTCTCTTTAAAATTTTCCCAAAGTTAAACATGGCATTGTCATTAAAGATGTTGGAGACACGGATTACATCTTTGTTGGGATGATAATTCTCCACAAAATCTTTTACATCACTCCACTTTGCAAAACTGTCCTTAATAACTGAAATAGGCGCATTATGTATGCCCATTCTCTTTCTGAATTTTTCAAAGCAGCCTCTGCTAGCCTTAAATTCACCAACAGCAGCACTTATTGTAGGCATTTTCTTACTGAGATCTACATGCAACACCCTCCAACATTTTGCTACGAGTTCTTTCTTAAATTTATAGTGGAACTTTCTTTTGCCCTAAGATAGCTTTTTTAGCAGTTGCACTCGAATAAAAAAGCACAAAAAACAACAAACACAAAAGAAGAATGGATTATGAGAAAACAAGGGATGCTTGTTTGGGCCCTCGGTACAGGGCCTAGTCAGGGGTGGGCTCTGGAAGGAGCGTTTCTGAGTGTACAAAATCTGAGGTGCCACTGAATAAGAGAAAGAGAGAGATTTAACACATAAGAAAGAAGTTTATAGAAAGGAAATTGAAGATTAAGAAATATAACAAAAAGTTGATACTATTGACAATAAAGCTCTGAATATCCAAAAGTAGTTAATACTTGATTTTTAACATTACCTGTAAGTATTAATTTAAAAATATATTATGATGTCTTTTTTTTCAGCTCCTTATATTGATTTGAAGGTGAATCCAGTCATAATAGATGATTCCTTGGGGTTGGCATCTAAGGATGCAGTATTCTTTTCAATGCACAAGTTCCTTGGTGGAGTTCAAACACCAGGTAAGATTTTGAATAGAAGGGTGCACATTTTTTAAAGTAATGTCTCTAACCAAGATGATAGATCTACATCCATTGCAAACTTTGATCATCTGTACTTTTTCTCTGGTTTTTTGGTTTTTTGATATTGGTGTTTCTTACTTTTGCTTTGAATGTTGGTTTTAATTCCAAAGGGAGCTTTTAATGTTTGTAATTTTACTTATCATCTTATGTGATTTTGTAAAATTTTATTTCCATATTTTATGTATATATTCTTTAAATGCAATTGAGCTTAGATATTGTTTATATTTATTTGCTTGAATTCATTAAAAATCACTAATATTAATTCAATCATTATAAATATAGATGTCCTTAAAGGTGTAACCAAGGGTCATGAAACTTAGGAAGTGAAATACAGTAGTCCCCTTTTATCGGCGATCTGGTTTTATGGTGCTTGATTTGTGGTTATCGGCAATGATAATAGAGTGTTGGCACCGATACATACCTAACAGAGGTGCCATTAACGAGTTATTGGTGCCAAAGTCCAGTTATTAGCGCCGATAAGCACCGAAAAATCACCATTTTTGGTTATCAGTGATTTTTGCTCATCATCAAGCTGTCGGAATGGAACCCCCGCCAACAACCAGGGACTACCTGTACTATATTTGGAATCTGCATGTGTTCCTGCATCTCCTCATTCTAAAGTATATTATTATTAGTATTATTATTATTACAGGCAGCCCCCGGTTATCGGTGGACTCGGTTAATGGCGATCTGGTTTTATGGCGCTTATCTAAGAGTGCCACAAAATCAGTGATTTATGGCGCCATAACAGGCCGTGTTTCAGTTATCGGAGCCAAAAGGTGTCAATAATAGAGATATGGCACCATAATATACCTAACAGGTGCCATTAACCAGTTATCAGTGCCATTAACCGAATCTCGTTGCCATAAGTGCTACACATCACTGAGTTTTGGTTAATGGCGGTTTTCGCTTATCAGCACCCTGCCGAGAACGGAACCCCCGCTGATAACCGGGGACTGCCTGTATAATTATTATTATTATTGTTATTATTATTATTATTATTATTATTATTATTATTATTTATTTATTTATTTATTTTTTTGCGCTATCACAGTCCTCCAATTCGACTGGGTGATATTTATAGTGTGGGGTTCCGGGTTGCATCCTGCCTCCTTAGGAGTCCATCACTTTTCTTACTATGTGTGCCGTTTCTAGGATCACACTCTTCTGCATGAGTCCTGGAGCTACTTCAGCTTCTAGTTTTCCTAGATTCCTTTTCAGGGATCTTGGGATCGTGCCTAGTGCTCCTATGATTATAGGTACGATTTCCACTGGCATATCCCATATCCTTCTTATTTCTATTTTCAGATCTTGATACTTATCCATTTTTTCCCTCTCTTTCTCTTCAACTCTGGTGTCCCATGGTATTGCGACATCAATGCGTGATACTTTCTTCTTTGCCTTGCACGTATCACCCCCTATCTGTTCTGATACCATAGTCCCAGAGGATCTTTGCCTGATTGTTTTCTATCACTCCTTCAGGTTGGTGCTCGTACCACTTATTACTGCAAGGTAGCTGATGTTTTTTGCACAGGCTCCAGTGGAGGGCTTTTGCCACTGAATCATGCCTCTTTTTGTACTGGTTCTGTGCAAGTGCTGGGCATTCGCTTGCCATGTGGTTTATGGTTTCATTTTTCGTATTGCACTTCCTACATATGGGAGAGATGTTATTTCCGTCTATCGTTCTTTGAACATATCTGGTTCTTAGGGCCTGATCTTGTGCCGCTGTTATCATTCCTTCAGTTTCCTTCTTTAGCTCTCCCCTCTGTAGCCATTGCCATGTGTCATCGCTGGCTAGTTCTTTAGTCTGTCTCATGTATTGTCCATGCATTGGTTTGCTGTGCCAGTCCTCTGTTCTGTTTGTCATTCTCCTGTCTCTGTATATTTCTGGGTCTTTGTCTACTTTTATTAGTCCTTCTTCCCATGCACTCTTTAACCACTCGTCTTCACTGGTTTTCAGATATTGCCCCAGTGCTCTGTTCTTGAAGTTGACGCAGTCCTCTATACTTTAGGGCCAAATATGAAGAACTTAAGCTACTAATTCATGAGCATTCCCCCATAATTGTATGTCTACAGGAGAGCAAGCTTGATGCTAATACTCCTTGT
This sequence comes from Macrobrachium nipponense, assembly GCF_015104395.2. NCBI lineage: Eukaryota > Metazoa > Arthropoda > Malacostraca > Decapoda > Palaemonidae > Macrobrachium > Macrobrachium nipponense. The sequence continues at coordinate 196,781,902 of NC_087200.1, read as the reverse complement.
CCTCGAGAGTATATTAGCTATAGAACACCATATAATCAACAAGCAGGGAGCCATGGCGGAAGTCTCATTTACGTTCGTCGAGATGTTCCCCAAATATCTTTGTCTATTCGTACACCTCTGCAGGCAGTGGTTGTACAGATTGATATAGGGAGAAAATATACAATATGCTCTCTGTACCTACCTCCAAATGAAAATATTTTGTATGATAATTTAGTAGACGTGATTCAACAACTCCCCCAACCTTTTCTCTTATTGGGAGATTTGAATGGTAGACATCCTTTATGGGGCGATGTTTTAGCAAACACAAGGGGAAATATTATATCATCAATTGTGGAAAATGAGGATGTCGGACTCCTTAATACAGGAGAGCCCACACACTTTCATGTCCAGACAGGTACCTTGTCATGCATTGACCTATCAATCGCAAGCTCTAATTGCCTTCTCGATTTTGATTGGAGGACATTAGATGATTGGCATACTAGTGATCATGCACCAATCATTATCAACACTAACAATGGTCCACCTCTACAGAGATCGCCACAATGGAATCTTGACAAGGCAGACTGGGGTAGATTTCGTGAGCTAAGCGAAATTGAAGGGAATGCAGAACAGTTTGAAAATATTGATGATGCCATAGACATGCTGGATGGAACCCTTCATACAGCAGGAGTCAATTCAATTCCCAAAACAACAGGGTTATTCAAACGATGACCAGTCCCCTGGTGGTCTTCAGAATTAACTGCCCTGCACAGAGCCACAAGAAGTCTTTAACCCGTTTGCGCAGACACCGTACTGAGGAGAATTTAATTATATACAAGAAATGTAGAGCACAGTTCCGTCGTGCCATGAAAGAAGCTAGGCGCCAGTCTTGGGTGTCTTTTGTTTCCTCCATTAACAGTAGAACACCACCATCTCTGTGTGGAGGAAAGTAAAAAAGATAGCAGGCAAATTCACCCCCAACCCACCACCAGTGTTGAAGGTGAATGATCAGTATGTGACTGGAGCAACTGAGGTTAGCAATGCCCTGGCAGATCATTTCTCAAATGTATCATTCAAGTGTGAAGTAGCTCCTGGTCACCAGTTTAGGAGCAATGAAGAAAAGAAAATTTTAAATTTTGCAACAGGAAGGGAAGAGTCATACAACTCTCCTTTTACTGAAAGAGAATTTGACTCCGCACTTGCTACGTGTAATGATACAGCCCCTGGACCCGATGGAATTCCATATGCAATGATTAAACATGTACCTGTTAATACCAAGTTGTTTATTTTAAGCATTATTAACAGAATATGGCATGATCATAGTTATCCAAGTGTTTGGGAACTAGCCATTATTTTAGCCTTTTTAAAACCTGGTAAGGATAAGTTTCACTTATATAACTTACCCGGTGGTTACATATAGCTGTCGTCTCCTGACGTCACGGCAGAATTTGAAATTCGCAGTAGCGCTAATGGTTTGACAGGTGATCCCTCTACTCCCGCCCTCTACCGGGTACCGGGAACCATTCCAACCATAAATCAGAAGTTTCCTGCCGTCGGAACCGGTAACACGGTTCCTCTGCTGGTTGGAATTTGGATTTGATCATCTTGGTTTTCTCCTTTTGGTGATGTACCTTGAGTTTACTGATCTTTTTGCTAGCGCTATAGTTATTTTGGTTTTGATATTGTTGTCCTTTTTAGGAATTATTTTGAATTCTTCACGATGTCTGACACCAGCTCTGTTCAGTATAGGGTGTGTAGTAGTGGGTGTAAGACTAGACTTCTTAAAGCTTCACTTGATCCTCATTCTACTTGTGTTAGTTGTAGGGGACGTGAATGTTCTTTTGAGAATACGTGTGAAGAATGCAAGTTTCTAACATCTCAGGAGTGGAAGGCACTGGGAAAGTATATGAGAAAGTTAGAAAAAGATAGAATCAGAAAGGCTTCACAGAGATCTTCTTCTAAGTTTGTGAGTAGCCAGGATATTCCTCTGAATTCTGTTAATCCTGTTCCTATTAACCCCGTAGTGGTTGCTCCTGCCCTCGAATCTGTATCTCCCGATCCCGATCCCGTGTCAGTATTACGAGCCGATATGGACTCGAAATTTGTCTCTTTCCTCACCACTATGCAGAAAATGGGTGAGACAGTGCAAGAAGTGGTAGTTAAGTGTGATAAATTACTTAGTGCAAGTGTAGTGGAGGAGGTGGTTGTTCGGCCCGTTCGTTCTCCTAGGTCTAGGCCCCTGTCAAACTCCCCAGATCCTGGGAGGAGGCATGCCGAAAACCGAAGGGAGGCGAGCGGGATCTGCTCCCGAGCAGCCGCCCCCTCAAGCAATCCTGTAGCCGTATCCCAGGATGCTGTCGCTCACCATTGGAAAGGTGTTGCGAGGAAGTGTTTTTCGTCAAGCGACTCTAGTTCAGATGTTTCCTCTTATAGAGGTTGGCGTAATAAGACTTCTAGACCGCTGAAAAGGTCTCGCGATGTTTCGCCTGCTGCGGTTCCCAAGAAGGTGGCGGCTGCCGAACCTTCTTGTAGTCTTTGGGAGGAGCCTGAAGATTTTTTTTCTCTTCCCCGGCGTTTCGATTTTTTACGCCCCCCCCTTCTCTCATAGAAGTGGAGAAGCTTGAACACGCACACTCCTTCGGAGCCTTCTCCAGAGCCTCCTCAAGCGATAACTCCTGCGGCTCCAGACGTGTTTGTGGATCATCCTTCTACACCTCCCGCGCCTTCTACGTCGGTGGATCCTCAAACTTCGGTGTTTGAACAGATGAATGCCAAGTTAGGCAGTATCTTGGAGCTTTTTGGCAAGTCTCTTTCGTCCCCGAATGCGCTCCCGACCGCCTTACATCTTCCACAGACTACTGTGCAGTCCTCTTCGCAGGCTCCTTTTCAGTCGCCTCTTCAGGCTCAGACTCTCCATGTGACTCTTCAGACGCCACTTCAGGCGCCTGGTCGGACTCCTTTCCCTTTGACCCATTCCCCGTTCTATGGCGCCACGTCAGGCTCTCGCTCGAGCACCACCTCAGCCACCAGCTCAGCCGCCAGCTCAGCCGCCAACGCAGCCGCCAGCTCAGCCGCCCGGATACGTCTCAGTACAGGCTCAGACGTCTTCTCCTGCTTTCTCACACCCTCCTCGGACGCATCAGGGTGTATCAGGGTGTGACTTCGCCGAAAAAATATGGATTCCTCTTCCGATGGAATGTTCGCCAGTTTCGTCGAAGGAAGCTCGGATTTGGAGGAAGAAGGAGAGGACTTACAAGAAAAAGACAAGCATTTGTCGGGGTATAAACTCCTTTTACGATCCTTCGTTGACAACTTTGGAGATTCTTTTGCGCCTTCCGTTCCAGTTTCTCCTAGTTCGCAGTGGAAAAAGGACAGTAAGCCTGACTCCTCGTCCTCGTTCACGCGTCTCGTCCTCTCGATTTCGGCTAAGAAAGCTATCAAGAAAGTTAACGCTTGGCTTTTGGAGAAGAGGGAACAGGGAAAAATGTTTTTTGTCTTCCCCCTTCGAGACTTTCGTCAAGGAGCCGTGTCTGGGTATGACACTGGAGAAGTTTTTTCCCTGGGTGTGACTGCCTCCGCTCAGGGAGACTTTTCTAGTCTTGTGGACTCTTCCCGCAGAGCAGCCCTTAATACTGCTAAGATTTTCTTTTCAACAAATGAACTGGAGCATCTTTGCAAGAGTGTTTTCCGTGTTTTCGAAGTTGTTAGCTTCCTGGATTGGGCCATTGCTTCGCTGGCCAGGAAAGTCAAGTCATTTGGACTTTCGGAGGAGCAGTTGAAGGATTTTGCCTCGGTACTGGATTGTATCGATAAAGGCATCTGTGATGGAGCTTCGGAGCTCGCTGCCATTTTCGCCTCTGGAGTGTTGAAGAAGAGACAGCTTTGGTGCTCCTTCTTGTCGAAAGGGGTTTCATCGAACCAGAAGTCTGCCTTGCTCTTCTCTCCTTTGGACAAGAAACACCTTTTTCCGCAAGAGGTTGTGAGCGAGATCGCTCAATCTTTAACACAGAAAGCGACCCAGGATCTTTTATCACAGTCAGTGAAGAAGTCCAGGAAAGATAGCTCCGTTCTTTGGCTTCTCGCGGAGTGCTCCCTCCACGGAAGCTCCTAAACCATTTCGAGGGAGAGCTCCCGTTCGATCTTCCTCCAGGTTTCGTGGGAGAGGTAGAGCCTCTTCTAAAACCACTCCCTCTTCCATCAAGAAGTAGGCCCGTAGTCCTCCACACAGCAGTAGGAGCCAGATTACACCTTTTCTGGCAGACCTGGTTTCATCTCGGAGCGGATCCTTGGACGGTCCAGGTCCTGAAGGAAGGATACACCATTCCGTTCATCAAGCACCCCCCTCTCACAGAATTTCCTGTGAATTTGTCAGCCTACTCGGAGAACTTCCGAAAAATTTGCTGCCCTCCATCAAGAAGATTCTCGCCTTACTGGCAAAGAGGGCCATAGAGTTAGTGGACTCTCCGCAGGAACCAGGATTTTACAATCGCCTTTTCCTGGTAAAGAAGGCCACGGGGGTTGGAGACCGGTGTTGGACGTCAGTGCCCTGAACGTCTTTGTCCTGAAGACGAAGTTTTCTATGGAAACGACCCAATCGGTTAGCAGCGCTTCATCCTGGAGATTGGATGGTTTCCATAGACCTTCGGGACGCTTATTTTCATATTCCGATTCATTCGGAATCGAGAAGATTCCTGAGATTCGTGTTCCAGGGCCGCATTTATCAGTTCAGGGCCCTCTGCTTCGGCCTGTCGACAGCTCCACAAGTGTTCACCAGAGTTCTGTCTTCAGTAGCAAAGTGGCTTCATCTAGACGGGATACGAATATCCATGTATCTAGACGATTGGCTTCTCAGGGCAAGGTCCAGACAGAAGTGTGTGGAGGACCTACAAAAGACTTTAAGGATGACGGAAAGCCTAGGTTTGTTAGTAAACAAGGAAAGTCATGTCTCACTCCTTCTCAGGAGATAGTTTATTTAGGAGTGAGACTGAATTCAGTTCTTTTTCAGGCTTTTCCATCTCGCCAAAGGATCGACTCTTGCCTGAACAAAATAGACAAATTTCTCGTCAGACAAACTTGCTCGGCGAATCCAGTGGATGAGCCTTTTAGGAACCTTGGCTTCAATAGAGCAATTTGTAAAGTCTGGGCAGGCTCAACATGAGACCACTTCAATTTTACTTGAAGCAGAAGTGGCAAAGGAAGAAGTTCCCAGGAACTCCTTCGTGTTCCCCATCTCGGAAGGAAATCAAACAGGACCTACTTTGGTGGAAATCAGAAGGAAGGCTAGAGGAAGGCTTGTCTCTAAGCCAGTTGAGCCCCAACCTTACGCTTTTGTCAGACGCATCGGACAAAGGGTGGGGAGCTACTCTGGGGAGAAAGGAATTGTCGGGACTTTGGCAGATTCCATCAGAGAAGCTGGCCACATAAAATCTAAAAGAGTTGAAGGCGATTCATTTAGCTCTAATGCACTTCAAGACAGAGGTAAGAGGGAAAGTAGTGCTGGTTCAAGCAGACAACACCACGGCTCTCTCTTACATAAAAAAACAGGGGGGGACACACTCGTTCTCTCTGTGCGAGGCGGCCGAGAAGACCTACTCATTTGGGCGAAAGAGAACAAGGTTGTCTTGAGCACAAGATTTATTCAGGCTCGAAGAATGTAAAGGCAGACATTCTCAGCAGGAGAGGACAAAGTCCTCTCCACAGAGTTGGAACGTTTACATCCTCAAATATGCCAAGAAGCTTTGGGGGGATTTGGGGATGTCCTCAGTTGGATCTCTTCGCCACAAACAAGACAGCTCGTCTACCACTGTATTGCTCCCCCAGTTCCAGACGAGGAGGCGTTTACAGTGGATGCCATGCTTGTGGACTGGTCAAATCTGGATCTGTATGCCTTTCCACCTTTCAAAATGATAAGATTAGTTCTGGCAAAGTTCAGAGGTAATCAGAACGTCAGGATGACTCTGATAGCCCCCTTTTTGGCCGGCCAGGGAATGGTTTCCGGATCTACTACTGCTTGTTGACGGACTTTCCGAGAGAATTACCGTTAAGGAAGGATCTACTCAGACAGCCCCACTTTCAGAGGTTCCATCACAACTTGTCCGCTCTTCGACTAGTCGCATTCAGACTGTCGAGCATCTCCTCAGAAAGAGAGGATTTTCAAAGAGAGCTTCAAGGGCTATTGCTAGACCCAGAAGAGAATCCTCTGATCGAGTGTACCAAGCTAAGTGGGTCCAATTCAGAGCTTGGTGCAAAGAAGAAGGAATTTCGTCTTCTAAGACCTCTATAGCTCAGTTAGCTAACTTCCTTCTTTTTCTTCGTGAGAATAAGAAGCTTTCTACCCAGACGATTAGGGTTTATAGAGCTATGTTTGTCTTCTGTGTTCAGACATCGAGGATTAGACATTTCTAATAATCAAGACCTCTCCAGACCTGATTCGTTCCTTTGATACGACCGAAGACAAAGGAGTCAAGAACAGTAGCTTGGAACCTGGATGTAGTTCTTAAATGGCTGATGTCAGATAGATTCGAACCGATCTCCTCTAGTTCTTTTAGAGATCTGACCAGGAAGACCCTTTTTCTTTGTGCTTTAGCATCAGCTAGAAGAATCAGTGAGCTGCATGCTATTGAGAAGAGAGTTGGATTCGCTAAGGGCAATGCCATTTGCTCATCAATGCTGGGGTTTTTGGCTAAGAATGAAAATCCCTCACGTCCTTGGCCTCGTTCTTTCTCTATAAAGAACATTTCAGAGTTAGTGGGGCCTAATGAGCCTGAATGTCTTCTCTGTCCAGTGAGCAGCTTAGACATTATGTGCAAAGGACCAAGGTATAAGAGGTAAGAGTGATAACCTGTGGTGTTCAGTGAAAGATCCTTCTCGTCCTCTTTCTAAAAATGCGCTCCTCCTTCTTTTTAAGGAATTTGATTTCTGAGGCACACGGACAATGTCAGGACTCAGATATCAAAGTGTTTTTAAAGTCAAAGCTCATGAAATTAGAGCAGTGTCTACGTCTATGGCCTTTAGACGTAATCTGTCTTTGAAAGACCATTATTAAATCTACATATTGGAGAAGCAATTCTGTCTTCGCATCTCATTATCTGACAGATTTGCAAACCACATATGAAAATTGCAGTACATTGGGGCCATTCATTGTGACTGACACAGTATTGGGTGAGGGAGAGAAGGATGTATCCCATCCTCACTAACTTTTCTCCTTGATTATGTTTTTTGTATTTTTAAGGTTGTCTGAAGATACAGGGAGTTTTTTGAGTATCTTTCAGTCTTTTAATGTCTGGTGTATTTCTTAAACGGTTGTGGTGATCCCTCATTTTTCATTGTATTTTGTGGTGATTTGTACTGCGCCCTGAGCAGGGGCATTATAGTCTTGTCCGTTACGGTCACGTCCTCAACGGCAAGTACTTATTATTGTGTCCGACGCACGGATCCATATATCCTGTCGGTACAGTAAAGGCCAGCAGACGACAGATGCAGTAACCACTGAGTCAGCGGTCTTTAAAGGTAAGGAGCCTATATCTTCGGATAATTCCACAGTTGTTATTTTAGCTGCCATTGTCCCACCACCTAAATGTGTCAATCAGCTATATGTAACCACGGGTAAGTTATAATAAGTGAAAATGACATTTTTATAATATATAAAGTTTCACTTATACTTACCCGGTGGTTACATAACGAAGCCCCGCCCTCCTCCCATCATAGGACAGGTAGGCATGAAACTTCTGATTTATGGTTGGAATGGTTCCTGGTACCCAGTAGAGGGCGGGAGTAGAGGATCACCTGTCAAACCATTACGCGATACCGTGAATTTCAAATTCTGCCGTGACGTCAGGAGACGACAGCTATATGTAACCACCGGGTAAGTATAAGTGAAACTTTATATTATTATAAAAATGTCATTTTTTAGCTGCAAACTATCGACCAATTGCATTGACATCTTGTTTATGTAAGATCATGGAGAAGATGGTCAATGTAAGACTGGTATGGTACCTGGAAAAGAAGGGTATTTTATCACCTATCCAGTGTGGATTTAGAAAAATGCATTCAATGACTGATGTGTTGATGCGACTGGAATCCTCTATTTGTGAAGCCTTTGCTTCCAAACAGCACCATGGTAACAGTCTTTTTTGATCTTGAGAAGGCATATGATACTGCATGGAGATATGGTATACTTAAAACCATTCATGAATTGGGGGTTACGAGGAGAGTTACCATTGTTCATTTTATCAATCATTTGTTCACATAGATTTTTTCAAGTCAGAGTGGGGGAAACTCTATCAGAGAGGAGATGTCAGGAAGAAGGAGTTCCCCAGGGTAGTGTGCTAAGTGTAAACACTATTTGCACTAGCCATTAATGGGATATCTCTGTCATTCCCCAGATATTCTCTCAACATTATTTGTAGATGATCTCTCCTTATCATTTGCTGGATCTAGAATGTCGATGGTTGAGAGAAAACTACAACTCTCAATTGACAAATTTAAATTTTCAAAAAGTTGGGGCCTGGCAGAAAATATTCAGTGGGCTGATCAATGAATGGATTTAAGTTTTTCGACAAACAAAACTGTTGTTGTCCCATTTCTGTCGTATTCGGGGAGTCATCCTGACCCGGATATATACATCAAAGGCCAACGGATCCCATGTGTAATGAAGCTAGATTTTTTAGGTTTGATATTTGATTGCAGGTTGACATGGGTTCCTCACTTAAAGGCGTTGAAAGTTAAGTGTCTTGAGGCTCTGAATCTTTTAAAAGTATTGTCTCATACATCATGGGGGGCAGACCGCAAAACTATTTTAAAATTATACAAGGCCTTAATTTTTCAAAAATTAGTTATGGTGTGAAATATACTCCTCACCACCCCAAGCCGATTAAAGGTATTAGATTCTATACACCATGCTGGTATTAGATTGTCTACAGGAGCGTTTAGAACTTCGCCTATTCCAAGTCTCCTTGTTGACGCTGGAGAATTAACTTCAGACCTTTAACCGAAAGTCTTCTATTATTCGGTATTGGTTTAGGTTGCAAAGACTTCCCAATTCTTTAGCCTGTCAGACTGCAACTTTGTAAGGCATTGTTAGATATTTTGAGTTACACCCTAAAATCTCCTCAACCTTATGGTTTTCCGGGTAAAACAACTTAATAAACGGTCTTGATATAGCAAGAAATAGAGTTCTTCCATTTAGGATATCACCAACCCCTCCATGGAAATTACCAAATATATCTTTTTGTAAATATTTTATTGGTTATATGGAAAGAACATGACTGAATTAGAAGCCAGTCTCTCTTCATGAACGTGTCGAAGAACATAGGGAATCGACTTTTATATATACAGATGGCTCCAAATCTGATGCTGGCGTTGGATTTGGAGTGGTTCTTTTAATTGTAGAGGTGCACTTCCTCTAGTATCTTCCATATTTACTGCAGAACTATATGGCATATTAACCGCTATTGAGAAAATAGCATTAAAAGATGAGGGCAATTTTACCATTTTTTAGTGATGCAAGAAGTGTCCTTCAAGCTTTAGAAGTTTTTAATTCTAGTAACCCTTTGGTTTTAAAGATTTTAGAGTGGCTTTTTATTATTGGTCTGAAAGGCATAACAGTTTCGATTTTGTTGGGTTCCGGCACACGTAGGTGTGTGTGGAAATGAGGAGGCAGATTCACTGGCAAAGAATGCTGCAGCTGAGTTGCTACCAAGAAGGTATCCCATTCCATGTAATGATTTTTTACCTACAATTAAGAATTATATTTATAATAATAGCAAAAGTATTGGGAAAGCTTAGCTGATAATAAGATGAGAGAAATAACAAATGTTATATCACCTTGGAAATATAACGTGATGCCCCGAAAGTGGGAGACTACTCTTTGTCGTCTCCGAATTGGTCACACTCGGATGACACATGAGTTTTTGCTAGCTGGCCAACACCAACCATATTGTGACGACTGTTTGATACCCTTGACCGTGAAGCATTTGTTGACTGAATGCCCCACTTATAGCACGGAAAGAAATAGATATCTGTTTGAGGCTCGATTTGAGGATGGCAGGTTCATCCTTGCCAAGATTCTTGGACATGATGTGTCATACAATGCAAGTGGCATTTTTAGATTTATTTCAGAAGCAGGTCTTCTGAAAGCTATTTAACTTTTACAATGATATATTTGCTTTTATGGTTTTAATTGAATATACTTTTATTCTTTATTTATAATAAACGATATCGGCGTCAATGACCTTCGATGTCAGGATGCCAGAAAACTTCCAATCATTCATTCATTCATTCCTCTATACTTAGTAGTCCTCTCCCTCCTTCCTTTCGTGTTATGTATAGTCTGTCTGTATTTGCTCTTGGGTGTAGTGCTTTGTGTATTGTCATATGTTTCCTGGTTTTCTGATCTATACTGTAGAGTTCTGCCTCCGTCCATTCGACTATTCCTGCGCTGTATCTGATTACTGGCACTGCCCATGTGTTTATGGCTTTTATCATATTTCCAGCGTTGAGTTTTGACTTGAGTATCGCCTTGAGTCTCTGCATATATTCTTTCCTGATGGTGTCCTTCATCTCTTGGTGTTTTATATCCCCTCCTTCCATTATTCCCAGGTATTTGTATCCAGTCTCATCTATGTGTTTGATGTTGCTCCCATCTGGTAGCTTTATTATTATTATTATTATTATTATTATTATTATTATTATTATTATTATTATTATTATTATTATTATTATTATTATTGTTATTATTATTATTATTAGAAGAAGATTAACACATTTTATATGGAACAAGCCCACAGGGGCCATTGACCGGAAATTCGGGCTTCCAAAGAATATAGAAAGAAGAGATCTCGTTTATTAAAAAATAAATAATGAATTAATAAATAGATAAAGATGTATTAAGGTCAACCTTGTTTTTTCCTATAATAACATACTAAAAGGGATAATAAAAAATGGACTGAAGGAAAGCAACAACATAATATATGTATAGAATAACTTGTTTGAACTGCCCCTTTTTTTGTATCAGCCAGTCTAATAAGTATTTAGAAGTAAGAATTAAACTGCATAAGTATTTTGTCAAAACTTGGGAAACATCAATACAATATTTATTCATTTAAGTGAAAATTCACAGGGTTAATTGAACCGGTAGTTCAGTAATTGCTTGATCGAAAGATGTCTTTTCACGAAATCTTTTAGAATCTGCCATTATACAACTTACTTCCAATTGCAATTTTAACCTTGGCTCTGGCTTGTATTATTTGGATACTTGTACTATAAGTAAACATTTTAAGAATGACCTTAAAGTTACAATTACTGTCTTCATTACAAATTAGTTACTTTATAGAAAGTCTATATTGCTTATTACCATCTGTTATTTCTTTCAAATGAACACCATATTCTTTGGAATCTTGAATTTCAAGCTTGTTCCATATGAATAGGAATCATTTGCTGAATAATAATAATGATAATAATAATAACGAAAGTACCAGAGCGCATGAAACAAACACCGGGCGTAAAGCACATTATCAGAATAATACCAGGGGTGACGTCACTCAGGTAGAAGCCAATCAAGAGGCTCCCAGTGATAACCCCCGCCTGAGAAAGTCTGCAAGACTCGTAAACGCTCGCTGTATGAGTCACCTTCCCAGGAACCAATGAAAAATCGACCTGCCGGAGAGGTTCTCTATACCGTACTCGAGAGCCCGCAACAGCATGATTTAAGAAGAAGGACTCGCCACTCAAATTCAGTCCCTTAGCAGTCATCGCTTGATAATGTCCTGCGGATCAGGAGGAAACGTAGCGTTGGAGAGAGAGAGAGAGAGAGAGAGAGAGAGAGAGAGAGAGAGAGAGAGAGAGAGAGAGAGAGAATTGTATAAGCAAGAATTGTATAAGCAATAATAAACCAAATAACTCAACCAAATTTTACCATGCCCTTTGGTGCGTTGCCCGCCAGTATAAGCAACAACGAGAAAGCCGTCATAAAAAAAATAGAGAAGACTCTCTACAAGATTAATAGTGCTGAAGCAGCAATCATTTTTAACAAGACATGTCTAGAGAGGGACTCCTTCTGAGATATTAATAATAGTAATGTGTATAGTAATAATAATATTTTGGAAGAAGACCCTCTTTTAAACAAATGCTGTTGAATAAAATGGAAGAATTCAGCGAATTAATCTTATATATTATCTTTTCTATTTTTCTTTTTACTCTCTTGTCTGGCTCAGTTATACTTCTTAATAACTGGCCAGGACATATTCATATGGGGAGAAATCTAAGTAATGTTGATTGTGATATTTTATTTAGAACAGAATTTTGCTGTCAATACTGGTATTATCAGTACTAGCAAACTTACCCATCGTAGAAGTGAAAAATTTATATGTACTATTTGTTCATCAATATTAAAATAAGGGTGATTACAGAATAGTCTCTCTCTCTTTCTCTCTCTCTCTCTCTCTCTCTCTCACTGTAATGTAATTCAAGGGACGATCACTGAATGCAGAGAAATTCTTATTCATTGTTGTTTTCCCTCTTTTAATGATATTCTCTCTCTCTCTCTCTCTCTCTCTCTCTCTCTCTCTCTCTCTCTCTCTCTCTCTCTCACTCAACTTAAAGTAAGTGAAGGGGATGATCAATGAACATAAAGAAGTTCGTATTCATTATTGTTTACCCTCTCTTAATGACTCTCTCTCTCTCTCTCTCTCTCTCTCTCTCTCTCTCAATGTAAGTCAAGTAACGAAGACGGTGATGTTATTATCGGATTACTTAGCTCTCAAATCACAAATTATCTCCTCTCTCTTTCTCTCTCTCATTTTTCGATAGCAAGATAAAATTATAAAATTGTAGTGCATTAATGTCGTTAAATGGCTCTCTCTCTCTCTCTCTCTCTCTCTCTATCGCGTCTCTGTCTCTCTCTCTCTCTCTCTCTCTCTCTCTCTCTCTCTCTCTCTCTCCTCTCGTCGGTGACTTTCATTTAACGGAACAGGGATCTTGATTGGTTCGTTTCTTTGTCAATTACTTTGCACAGTGATACGAATAATAAAGTATCTTTCTTTTCATTATGTCACTGCAAAGACGCAACTTGTATGTCAGTGCGTTATGGCTACTGATAAATGCTCTTATGATCCTGTGTCCTCCAAAAAAAGAGTAGAAAGTAGGAACTTGTCAGTTTCCTTTTTATTATGTCCATTGGCAGGATCAAAATTCCGAAGCAACATTACCGGGCAGTACTTCTTCAACGTTATTTTGTGCACTGGCAGTCCCATTGGATTTAAGTTATTCAAAAAATCTTGCGGATATTGATGATAATTTTCATCTTCTCTTGTGTCCGAGCTGGAATATTCATGACTTTCTCCGGGGAAGTTGTACAGAAATTATGTTTGAAAAATCGTAAAGTAACTAAGTCTACAGGAATAACCAGCCTCGTTTCACGGCCAGAAACAGCTCCATTTCAGGGAATCCCTTCTCACCCCCACCCCCTACAAAGGAGGGGGTTAGGTTGGTTGAAACCCCATTACAAACTGCCCATCTGACCAGCCGTTTGGCCGTGATCGAATGACAGACAGACAGACAGACAGATAGACATTACGACCATTATAGTATGATATTGGTGTACAGGAATGGCGGATCTCAGGTCCAGGTCAAGCAGGGGTTATCGTCAGTGTTGGTATTATTCTAAAAGCGAGGTCAATGTCAGGCTGGAGTCATCTCTGGTGTTCAGTTGGTATTATTGCTGGTATAGCTTGCTTATCCACCGACGACAACCCCTGCTTGACCTGGACCTGAGACCTGCCATTCCTGTACAGTGGGCCCCCATATTCACGGTCTCCGGATTCGCAGACTCACGGATTCGCTGATTTCTCTCTGGACCATACCTACCCATTATTTGTGGGGAATTCGCGTATTCAAAGGTTTTTCCGACGATAAATAATCATTAATTAGTGTATTTTGACTGTTATTATTTCATCGACTACAATACCATTTTTTATGATACACAAAAACGATTTCATGTTTTAAATATTAATATTCCGATCAATATCTGTATCTAATAAGTTCCATTAACGCATTATATGATCCATCCACATAACATAATAATCCTTCTCTTACGAGATGTATGTTTTTTCTATGATATCAATAATGATTTACTAATTTCTATATTAATATTAATGTAACCAGAGCAAACATTCATTAAAGAAAATACTATGGTGAATTAGTAAGATTTAGTTATAAATTTTAAAAACTCATGTAAGAACCAAAGGAAATCCCAGTCTTCTCTCTTAACTCCAGGATACTTAAAGTGTCAACTATATCAGTAATTGTGACAGGAGGGAGGAAGTCTCTCTCTCTCTCTCATGCCTTCTCTCTCTCTCCTCCTCTCTCTCTCTCTACTGAGATGAAAGATTCTTTATGAACACAGATGCATAATAATGTTTATTAATATTTTCAAATGATAATAGTAATAAATAATAATAATAACAGTAATATAATAATAACTCTAATACAAAATCATATGTGAAGTATTTTAACAGAAAATACTAGATCGTGTTTCCATTTCAACACGTCTCTCCTCTCTCTCTCTCTCTCTCGTGCTCGTCTCTCTCTCCTCTCTCTCTCTCTCCTCTCTCTCTCTTACAGAGAAGCTATGTTTTTTATTAATATGATGAATAAAATGATTTTACTAATTTCAAGAATATCATATTAATGCAAACACGCCATAATATCAATTCATTCATAGAAAATATTAAAGTAAATTAGCCAAGATTTTAGTTTATAACTAAACAAAATATGTAAGATGGAAAAAACGAAAAATTCCCCCCATTTTTTTTTTTTCCTAACCCCGCCATCTTGGTCTTTGACTCCAGGTAGCAACGCTGTGATGTCTGGGGTCCAACCTCTGTCAAATAATCAAGTAATGTGACAGGAGGGGAGTGTGTTTGCCGTGCACTCTCGCCCACCCTCATGTAATTTCTCGTCTCTCGTCTCTCTTCTCTTCTCTCTCTCTCATCCCTCTCTCTCTCTCGTCTCTCGCTCTGTTACTGAGATGAAGAATTTCTATGGTACATGTGTATATGTTTACTAATATTTTTGCATAATAATAATAATAATAATATAACTAATTTCAAAATTCATGTGGTAGTATTATAAAGAAATACAATAATCTATTCATTTCACTCTTTTAAATAAGAATAACCCTCTCTCTCTCTCTCTCTCTCTCTCTCTCTCTCTCTCTCTCTCTCTCTCTCGTTCTCCTCTCTATCTCTCTCTCTCGTCTCTCTCTCTCTCTCTCCTCTCTCCACCACAGATACATATGTCATAGTAGTAACTCTCACCCTCTGTTTGGGCTGGAAGTGTATGTATACAGTATATCTTCAAGGGCATTACTACATTTTATGGTAAAATAATAACATACAGTACTAGTTTTCAAATAACATTAAGTTTAATGAGATTCAACAATAACAATAACTTTCTCTCTCTCTCTCTCTCTCTCTCTCTCTCTCTCTCTCTGTCTGTCTCATGTATGTTTATTTGTTTTGTAGTATAAATAAATGATTTACCTTATAACTAATTTTCAAATATTAAGATTAATAAAAAAATGGCAATTACCAGTCTTTTTATTGACTTGGAGGAAGGTGGGTGGGGGAGTAAATGACAGTTTGATATACGAATTGGTGGAGGGGAAGGAGTCGGAGTCTAGGAATTATTCTCTCTTCTCTTCTCTCTTCCTCTCCTCGTCCTTCTCTCTCTCTCTCTCGTCTCTCTCTCCGGTCTCATCTCTCTCTTCTCTCTCTCTCTCTCTCCATTATTATTCTCTGTCTCAGAAATAATTCATAATTTCACTCTTGAAATTCAGATATATGATGTTGCCATTCAATGCTCTCTCTCTCTCTCTCTCTCTCTCTCTCTCTCTCTCTCTCTCTCTCTCTCTCTCTCTCTCTCTCTTATTGGCTGTAGGTATATATTTTTAATGGTAAAATGTTTAAGATGACTTTGAAATGATATTATAATATAACCTCAAAGATTAATACAGGAATAGGTTAGTAATTTTAGGTATATTTGAAGTTGGATGTTATGTAAGGTATACATTTGGTATCTGAACTTTCAAGATAGGCAGTTATAAGCATTTTTAGTGGTACTTTTAACTATTCGCGGGTTTTAACTATTCACGGGGGTGTCTGGTACACATCCCCCGCGAATATGGGGAGAACACTACACCAACATACTGATAATACCTGTATTGACAGCAAAATCCCGTTCTAAATAAAATATCACATTCAGCATTAATACTTAGATTTCTCCCAATATGAGTATTGGCCAATTATTAAGAAGTATCGCTGAGCCAGAGAAGCAAGTACGTGATAAGAAAAATAGAAAGATAATATGTAAGATTAATTTGCTGAATTCTGCCATTTTATTCATCATCATCATCATCATCATAATAATAATAATAATTATAATAATAATAATAATAATAATGTGTTGCGCCGTGGAGGAGTGGGTTAGGTCGTCAATAGACTTAAGTCAAGTTAAGCAACATTGGGGCTGGTCAGTCGTTGGATGGGTGACCGCTCTCCTCGGCGTTGATTCCTTGGGAAAGGATCTTTACCATAATTTCCTCAGTCTACTCAGCTGTAAATGAGTACCTATCCCTGATGGGGTAGGGTCCAGCTATGGGTTAAATAGCAAAACTCAGCAATGATGGAAAGAAATGAAGGAATAAACGACAACGACGTAAATGGAACCTCTAGCAACAGAGGAGCTTCGTTCAGCAACCAGGTATTCAACCCAATTGAAGGGAAAGTAGGTCAGGTACTTGGAGGTCGTCATCCAGCAACTGATCACCACAACGAGAGTAATCAACAGCCTGAGATTGGAGCTACAGAGGCAAAAAGGAAGAAATGGACAAGAGAAGAAAATAAGGAAATATGGAGATGCTACATCAGAAGCAACCCGACGGAGAGAGGATATAGAAGATTGGTCAACATCTGGAATGAGAGGAATAACACCCCCCAAACAGAGCAGAGGCTGGCAGACCAAGTAAGGAACATAAAGAAAAAGAACTGGCTCTCCCCAACAGAAAGAGAAGAACTGGAAAGGGAAATGTCACACATCAACGAATTACACGAAGACGAACTGAGAGAAGATGCCACAGAAGACGACAGGGAGGATGAGGTATCAGACAACGACACACGAAGAAACACCGACGAAGTAACAGAGAGGACGGAATGGGTAGAAAAGATTAGACAATGGATGGAGCCAGATACAGAGAGAACAAAGATCCCCTCCTTGAAAGCCTACAACACCAAGAAATTAAGGGAGAAAACAAGTGAGGTCAATGAAATAATGGGCATAATACACACCACCAGTATCACAGAAACAAATAACTTGACATATGCAGGAGCAAGATTAGTAGCAGAACTGATGGGGATTCGAACACCAACACCACCAGCACAACCAACCCACAGAACCAAAACAGCAACCTCCTTGGAAAAGGCGCCTGGAAAAGCAAATCATGGTGATGAGATCTGACTTGAGTAAACTGAAAGAGATGGCAGAAAAAAGCTAAGAAGCAAGAAAACAAGGGGGGAACTCAACGAGAAATACAAAGTACAAGAGAGGGGACTAAACAACACAATAGAAGATGTAAAACAGAGGCTTAAGGCCAAAGCACATAAGATCCAACGGTACACGAACAGGAATAAGGGATACCAACAGAACAAACTATTCGGAACCAACCAGAAAAGACTATACAGCCAACTAAGAGGGGAAGACAAACCACCCAGAAATTCCTGAAGCCGAACCAAGTAAGAGACTCTGGGAAAACATATGGAGCAATCCGGTATCACACAACAAACATGCAACATGGCTCCAGGAAGTCAAGGAAGAAGAAACAGAGAGAATAAAACAAAGATTCACAGAGATCACGACAGACACAGTCAGACACCAACTAAAGAAAATGCCAAACTGGAAAGCCCCAGGTCCCGATGAAGTCCATGGATACTGGCTGAAAAACTTCAAGGCCCTACACCCACGAATAGCAGAACAACTCCAGCATTGTATCTCAAATCACCAAGCACCAAAATGGATGACCACAGGAAGAACATCCTTAGTACAAAAAGACAAGAGTAAGGGAAATATAGCCAGTAACTACAGGCCTATCACCTGCCTACCAATAATGTGGAAGTTACTAACAGGTATCATCAGTGAAAGGCTATATAACTACCTAGAGGAGACAAACACCATCCCCCACCAACAGAAAGGCTGCAGAAGGAAGTGTAGGGGCACAAAAGACCAGCTCCTGATAGACAAAATGGTAATGAAGAACAGTAGGAGAAGGAAAACCAACCTAAGCATGGCATGGATAGACTATAAGAAAGCCTTCGACATGATACCACACACATGGCTAATAGAATGCCTGAAAATATATGGGGCAGAGGAAAACACCATCAGCTTCCTCAAAAATACAATGCACAACTGGAATACAATACTTACAAGCTCTGGAATAAGACTAGCAGAGGTTAATATCAGGAGAGGGATCTTCCAGGGCGACTCACTGTCCCCACTACTCTTCGTAGTAGCCATGATTCCCATGACAAAAGTACTACAGAAGATGGATGCCGGGTACCAACTCAAGAAAAGAGGCAACAGAATCAACCATCTGATGTTCATGGACGACATCAAGCTGTATGGTAAGAGCATCAAGGAAATAGATACCCTAATCCAGACTGTAAGGATTGTATCTGGGGACATCAGGATGGAGTTTGGAATAGAAAAATGCGCCTTAGTCAACATACAAAAAGGCAAAGTAACGAGAACTGAAGGGATAAAGCTACCAGATGGGAGCAACATCAAACACATAGATGAGACAGGATACAAATACCTGGGAATAATGGAAGGAGGGGATATAAAACACCAAGAGATGAAGGACACCATCAGGAAAGAATATATGCAGAGACTCAAGGCGATACTCAAGTCAAAACTCAAAGCCGGAAAATATGATAAAAGCATAAACACATGGGCAGTGCCAGTAATCAGATACAGCGCAGGAATAGTCGAATGGACGAAGGCAGAACTCCGCAGCATAGATCAGAAAACCAGTAAACATATGACAATACACAAAGCACTACACCCAAGAGCAAATACGGACAGACTATACATAACACGAAAGGAAGGAGGGAGAGGACTACTAAGTATAGAGGACTGCGTCAACATTGAGAACAGAGCATTGGGGCAATATCTGAAAACCAGTGAAGACGAGTGGCTAAAGAGTGCATGGGAAGAAGGACTAATAAAAGTAGACGAAGACCCAGAAATATACAGAGACAGGAGAAAGACAGACAGAACAGAGGACTGGCACAACAAACCAATGCACGGACAATACATGAGACAGACTAAAGAACTAGCCAGCGATGACAATTGGCAATGGCTACAGAGGGGAGAGCTAAAGAAGGAAACTGAAGGAATGATAACAGCAGCACAAGATCAGGCCCTAAGAACCAGATATGTTCAAAGAACGATAGACGGAAATAACATCTCTCCCATATGTAGGAAGTGCAATATGAAAAATGAAACCATAAACCACATAGCAAGTGAATGCTCGGCACTTGCACAAACCCAGTACAAAAAGAGGCATGATTCAGTGGCAAAAGCCCTCCACTGGAGCCTGTGCAAAAAACATCAGCTACCTTGCAGTAATAAGTGGTACGAGCACCAACCTGAGGGAGTGATAGAAAACGATCAGGCAAAGATCCTCTGGGACCTATGGTATCAGAACGGATAGGGTGATACGTGCAAACAGACCAGACGTGACGTTGATTGACAAAGTCAAGAAGAAAGTATCACTCATTGATGTCGCAATACCATGGGACACCAGAGTTGAAGAGAAAGAGAGGGAAAAAATGGATAAGTATCAAGATCTGAAAATAGAAATAAGAAGGATATGGGATATGCCAGTGGAAATCGTACCTATAATCATAGGAGCACTAGGCACGATCCCAAGATCCCTGAAAAGGAATCTAGAAAAACTAGAGGCTGAAGTAGCTCCAGGACTCATGCAGAAGAGTGTGATCCTAGAAACGGCACACATAGTAAGGAAAGTGATGGACTCCTAAGGAGGCAGGATACAACCCGGAACCCCACACTATAAATACCACCCAGTCGAATTGGAGGACTGTGATAGAGTAAAAAAAAAATAAATTAATTAAAAAAAAAAAACAAATAAAATAAAAAATAATAATAATAATAATACTAATAATATAGCACCCTATGGAAAAAATGGAAGATGGTAGACTGGTGAAGATAATAATTCAGATGAGTTTCGTGGAAAACTTGATAGTGCTTGATAGATGAACTGAAAACTAGGCAGTGGAATGAAAAGGCCTATTTTCAAGAAAGAGGGATAGTGCATGTAAGATAAAGATGAGCAGTGCAATGTGTGTAGGCTTCGATAAGCATTAATAAACCTACCCTTTAGATGCAAAAACCTGCTAATTCACAATATAGCTGTTAAATTATGATTAAGGTAGTTAGTGTAGTCTTTTTCTCTGGAGCCACATATTGGTAGTTGGAAAAAAGGAATATTTTTTGGTTGTTAAATATTTAAGTGGTTGTGCAGTCTTGTAAACCTTTATATAATGCTGAATTTTTTTTAATTGAAATTTGCTATATACGTACTGTAGTTAATGGTAAACATACTTCTTCCATCCAGGTATTCTGATTGCTAAGAAGGATCTTTTTAAAAACCCGGTTCCTGAAGTATGTGGAGGTGGGACAGTGTTTTTTGTTACAAGGGGCTCACATAGGTATTTACAGGTAAGTTAATGGAATCTTGATACATATTTTAAAACAGGGTTCCTTATTTATTTAAGTATCATTTAGTCTTATTATGAAAATTTATTTCACCAAGCTCCTAACATTTTTATTTAACGTCCAAGGAACAGGCATTAATTTGCCCAGCTCTCTCACACAGTAGAATTTCCATTCATCAAATTTTAGAAAAACAGACCAGCCTGATTTTCTAAAATTTGATGCATGGAAATTCTATTCAGTGTGAGAAAGCTGGGCATTTTCAGGTTAGAATTTTGTTCATTCGTGAGGGCAATAATCTCAGGAAGGCAACCTCAGCTTTCAACCTGCCCACAATTCTCAGCTTCGGTGTAGAATTTTAGGATATTGTTGTGGTCACAGTTAGCTCACAGTGTTTTTGGGAAGGTGAACTCCCGTTCAATTGCCTCCAGCAGATTGAGCAGACCCCCACCTTCCCAACCTCCATTTTCATGCCAGCAGAGGTTCTGTAGGCTGGAGGATGTAGAGGATTTGCCTCTCTAATTGGATGTGTCAGTCTGCCAATTGACAGACTACCTCCCCCTTGAGAGACACTGTCAGTAGGGCTTCCATCTCAGCTCCTCAGGGGTCAGTGCCTTGGAATCCATAGCAATGGCATTGGTACAAGCAGTCTTGACTAAACTTGTGGATGGGTGCCCTCACTGACTCCTTTGTCACGGACATTTCATTTGCAGACAAAACAGAAGCATTCAGGAGATTCTCGGTGTCAAGAGGGGGTCCATACATACCTGGTAACTAGGTATTCAAGAAGTAATCAGACAGACTGAAAGTAGGATCATGGAATATTGGTGCCCTGACATGAAGGTTAAGAGAGATTGATGTGATGGAGAGGAGTGTGATAAAGGCTCTGTGTGTACAAGAGACTAGGTGGAAGAGAAATGAACCAGAGAGGTAGATGTTAGGTTTAAGCTGTATTATTGTCAGTCACAGATAGGAAGAAATGGAGTTGGTTTTATGGACAGTAGTAAGTGAAAAGATAAAGTGGTGGAAGTGAAAAGTTAGTGGTAGTCTTATAATAGTACTGTTGTTACCAGATGAAGATACTGTAATGTCAGCAGTAAGAGGCAGAAAATTTTAAGGAAGAACTGACAACAGTATTGAAAATGATAAGGATAGAGAGAAAATAATCAGAGTTGAAAAGAGTAGACATGGATATGAGGAAGCTCATGGGGACAAAGCATTTGAAATTAGGAATGAAGATAAGAGTATGGTGCTGGAAATGGCACAAACTTTTGAAGCAGTCTCTATGAACACCTCGTTTGTGAAGGCAGATTGCCATTCAGTAACATGAGAGTGATGTACATAGAGCCAGATAGATTACTGTACAGTTAGAAGAGAAGATGAAAGCAGCCTAATGAATTGTGAAGTAAGTCTTGTTAAGGTATGTGAAACACCTAAGTTTGCTGGTGATGGATATATAGATCAGATATAGAAAGCCAAAGAGGTTAAAGAGATCAAGAATTAAAATATTGGATATTAAAGGAGACCAGTGTGAACAATATAAGAGGTATATAAGAGAAAGACACCAGGTGGGGAGAAATTTAAGTGACAAGGGAATTGGTTAATTTCAAAAATGGAATTATATGAAAACATTGTGTAAAAGGTACAAAGGAAGCAGTTGGGCAAACGACTGACTATAGGGTGTCAAATGGGGAAGAAAAGAGGTATTTGAATAGATAGGTACAAGATTTAAAATTAAGCAGAAGTGTAGGGCTTTCAAGGGTAGGAAGGTAATTTAGGAGAGGTGCTTAGGAATGATATAGAGAAGGGGAGGAAGAGAGACTAGGAAAATATATTGAACATAGCCATGGAAGAGCTGTGATATGGTGTTTCTCAGTTAGGTAGGGATCATCACCAGTGTCCTGTCATTCACATCTAAATGTTTCTGTATGCAACCTTCTATTAGATTGCTGTTGTATCTACTATTAGTTAGGAACTGCTTAACATGTTTGAGCTCAATGTGAGTAGCTCTCCATGGGGAACAGTGCATTATTGCACGTTTCATTTATGTGGCTACCACAGAGCCTCTGTAAGTGTCAGGGCACTCCCCGTAGGCATTAAGCACTGACCCACATAGGTTGCCTTTTCGAATGTCGAGGTATTGTACAGTCACCACCGTATATATACAAATATTCAGAGCTAACAAGAATTTTTTGCAAAGAACAGAAGAGCTTGAGGAAGAAGAACCTGTTCTCTCCAAGTTCATAACTTTCAAAGCATGGAGAAAACTAGATGTTGAATGTTGCATGAATCAAAATTGTATTTTCTTCTTTTTAGATTTCTAACATATGTATGTACACAGTAATTCTTTATAATATAGCACAATTAAAAAAGGACTCCTGAGATAACTCGGGAATTTAAACATAAAAGAAAATTATGTATATTACATAGTAAGATCCAGCTTACGAACAATTCATGATACAAATGGCCCTCTGGAACGTAACTCGTTAATAAGTCAGGTAGTGACTGTACCTGTCTCCTTTCTCTTACACATGTACATCCAAGAATGGAAGTCTGCCTTTGACACCATATTCAATAGTGAAGTTTAGACTAGAGATCCTCTTCATGGCATACTGTAGGCAGGTGGCTTCTTCATCAGTATCAATGGCAATGAAGATATTGTCCATATATCAATCATATACTATCTTTGGTTTTGATGAGAATTGAAGGTCTTCTTTGACATCTGCCATGTACATATTTGCAAATAGGATACCAAGGGGGGATCCCATGGTGACACCATCTACCTGATGAAAGATGTCAACCCTACATGAGAGGAAGGGGTCTTCATAGGTGCAGATTTGGAGAAGACATCGTAGCCAAGTGGCCAATCATTTTTATTGCTTTTTTGGCTGAAATATATATAGAATCTACTGGTCATTTTTACCAGATTCATGTGTAATTGTAATAGCCACAATGCTCTTTTAACTTCTCGAATTCTTTGCACATTTTTGGAAACACCTGTCACTACAAAGCCCCGAGATCGGCAACAGTAGTCAAGGTAATAAAAGAAACAATAACAATTGAGCAAGAAAATAAAAACTACACATATATACATATTTTTTTATCTTTTCAGGATGTTGAAACCAAAGAGGAAGGAGGTACACCGGCAGTTGTGGAGGCCATCAGAGCAGGTTTAGTTATGCAACTGAAAGACAACATAACATCAGAGTTCATCATGACTCGACATAAACTCTTGAATAAGTTAGATTATTCTCTTGTTTTTTCAACATTATTAGATCCAATGTTATTATTATTTCGTGTTTCATTTGCCTGTTGAAGACAGAACTCATAAATATAGTGTATCTAATGCAAAGGTATTGGAAATATTGATAGGATCTAGTTATAATTTTCTGTTCTTGTAATTTATTGATAAAAGAGTTTTACAGATTAGCTTTTAATTTTTTTCAGAAAAATAAGAGAGCTGGTTCATCATACTCCACAACTGATCCCCATTGGTAATGTAGACTTTGAGGAGCGTATCCCTATTTTGTCATTTGTTGTACGTCATCCCCAAAGTGGTCTTTTCTTGCATCATAATTTTATGTGCTCTGTTTTAAATGACTTGTTTGGAGTACAAGCTCGTGGTGGTTGCATGTGTGCAGGACCCTACGCTCAAGATCTTCTTGGCATTGATGAAGATTTGGCCCTGAGATTTGAAAAACTTTTGGTTGAAGATAGTAGATTGGACCGAAGTCACTTAAGAAGGCACCAAGAGCATAGTGACATTGAAGTTATCAGACCAGGATTTGTCCGTCTGAACCTTCCATTTTATTTCTCTGATGAACAGGTAAGTTTTTATTTGCAATGCACAGCTCTATTTTATTGGAGAATTAGATACTCAAAACTTGTTAGTATTAATTAGCAAGTATGTGTTATTGAGATTGATTAAAGAATAAAATTAAGGTACTGTAGGTGTATGAAAATTATTGACTGAAAACTGATCTTAATCAAACACGAACTCAGTATATATTTAATAAAGATTTTATTTCCATCAATGAGATATTCCATGTTTCCCATATGCATGAGCTATATTGGCAGAATTCATTATCATTATCACCATTAAAGTCCATACTTAGTTGGTTTAGATGTAAATGAGTTTTCTTCACTCTTATTGTGTCCTCTGCACTTTCTGCCTAAATTCCTAATTGGTCAGGGTCTTTATCTGTACCTTACAATCTTCCCTTTACTGAAAGAGTTTGCCTCAGCTTAGGCAACTTGTAATGATACAGCCCTAGGCCCTGATGAGATTCTTTATGCATTGATAAAGCATACATCTTTAAACACTAATTATTTATATTAAGTCTACTGTAAATAATAGAATATGGTTTGAAACCAGTTACCTTCCAATTTTGCAATGATCTTTTTCTTAGCTTTTTAAAACTTAACAAAGTTCACAATTTTGTAAAGTAAATTGTATTTTTCCTAACTATACAAACCTGAGGTCCTTTACATTAGGAATTACTTTTCAGCGTAGGATGCAATGCGGCCTATGAATGTTTTAACAAGGTGGTTAGGCAGTAACTACTGTCTGTTAAGCGGATAGTTAGGAAAAATACAATTTACTTTAAAAAATTGTGATTTGTTCTTACACTGTATACAAACTTGTTCCTATACAATATACAGGCATTCCCTGGTTATCGGCGATCCGGTTTTATGGGGCTTGTCTAGCGCCATAAAATCTGCGATTTATGGTGCCATAACGGGCCATGTTCCGGTTATTGGCGCCATAAGGCATCAATAATAGAGTCATGGCACCATAACAAACCTAACAAAGGTGCCATAATGGCGCTTATAACTGGTTATCGGCACCATAAGCGCCATTAATCGCTGATTTTTTGTTAATGGCAGTTTTTGCTTATCAGCATAACCCCCCCCCCCCCGGAACAGAACCCCCGCCTATAACCAGGGACTGCCTGTACAAACCCTTGGTCCTGTACATTCAGAAGACTCACTGATTGGTGGGAGGAATGTGAGTGAGCCTCTAGAACTGACTAGAGTTCAGCACACCAGGGCTATTACCCCTGGTTGTAAGAGAAAGGAGTGCCCTGCCTCTGACAACTTGATCGGAGTATAGGAGTTGCATGATGAGTTGCATCGAAGGGCTGGGAAGAATATTTAGAGTCGGAGGCATTAATGCAAAGTTCTGGGAAGGGTTTGCATTATTGCCAGTCTCCTTCTTCCCCTTGCTAGAGGAAGGAGTGGGATTGCTTCTATGATTCTGATAAGAAAAATAAAAAGGAAACCCAAGTGCAAGCTTACCACATCAAACACACGACCAGCAAGTGTAAGTTCAAGTCCTATCCTCAACTTCAAGGAAGAGGAGTAGAAGGACGAGGAGGGGAAGGTGAAGAGGCCAGTCACTCTTGAACCCTTTTTACCTGTAGAACAGCACATCCACCATAGGTGAGATTCAACTTGTCCTCTTGAGGGAGCTGGGTAAGCAAACACCAGTCCAAATGTGATCATAATGAGACTGTAATTTTCTTCCGACCCACATATTCTTCAAAGTGATGAAGAGCACCAAGCCACCAGCACTGCTCGCTTTCTGAGAGAGCGTACAGTGGAGGTATCCAACTGCAGAGGAGTTCCTCATGATCTCATAGGACTCTGAGGAAGACATGTTGTTAGACACTTCTGCCTTGGAAGTCAGCAGTGGATAAAGGTATCGACACTCAATGAAGGGTGTTGATCCTTCGTAGGCATAGTAATACATCAGTAGGAGAAAGTAATGACTGATCTGGGTCAACCAATACAAAGTCCAAAGCGCAGATCATGAAGGATTTAGACTCGTCAACTGATGTTGAATGATTGTGCATCTGAGACAGTCACGACATGACACCTGCCTTTTGAAGGGTGATGTTGAGAGACGAGATGATGATTCTTGCGAAATATGTGCACATTAGCCGAGAGTCAAAGGCCTACTAGAGATCAAGGTCCCTGTGATGGCATGACAGATAAGTTTCTCATCAGTAGTTGAAACTCAACTGAGGAGAAACAATGCTACTTGGTGAGTGACTTAATGGAATGTGGACCTACATCTTCTAAGTTGAATTGGAGAAAAGTGAACTCTCACAATTCTGATCATAGAAAAAGTCCTGTTAATGATACCAACCAGTGAAGAATGCTCTAATCCCTGGTATTTTACAGAGGACTGAAAAAGTTATTCCACTATTTCATTGCTGCTCGGCGAGATAGTCGTTGTTTGCATTGAACGCAGAGAGTTTTTCAGTAAAGAAAACACAGATTGTACTGCCTGAAGTCGGGCGGGGAACAGGCTAAGTCTTTCAATATTCCATTTCAATTCGGCATAAACAAAGAATAATTGAACGCCTTACGAGTTAGAAAATGTATATCAGAAGACAAAACTCAAATTGTCTGAAGATAATCATTTTGTGCCATTGTAGCAGCCAATGGAGCAGGTGCAATGGAACAGAAGACTACAATCTTCTATTATACAATGGGTTAAACACAATGATAATAAGTCTAATGAGATATATCTATGTCTGAAAATTCTCGCAATGACAAATGTGGAGCACGGGACATGGGCCTTATGCAATAATTCCGAGTTAACCAGAGACCTGAGTCTGTGATGGCCGGGCAAAGAGATTTGAATTGGTAGTTAATCCTCGATAGAGGAAAAACAATACTAAGACAAACAAAATCTCAGAGGGAATGCAGTACTCTGACCCTCGCTTGACTCTTTATGCTAAGTTGCCTGGTAGTGCATTCATTGTTGGAATGTGTTTGGCTTAGAACCATGGAGCGCAAAAAAGATAAACTTGAGCATCTGCATTTTAACCGAAATGTTAAGGAAAGAAACCCTCTTGTTCGGTGATAATGCAAATGTTGTGGTGTTGTTTGCAAACAATACTAATAGTCCTCTCAAAATCAAAACTCAATTCCAGAAACTCTTGGGAGGCCCAAAAGGCTGTCCTGAGTTTCAGATTAATTAAGATAAGGTATTATTCATCTCGGTCACATACCAGAAGAATTAACATACAGATATGTGCCTAATACTCAGACGGTGCAACTGATACAGACACATGTTGCAAGGAGAACATACTAGTATATTCGTAGCTTCTTGTAAATCAGACTCCATCCTAATTCTTCTTCATTGGAGAGACAAGAATAAGGACTGGAAGCAGACCTCCTTCATTCTGTAGTGAAGAGAACGAAGGTGAAGTTGTCTTGAAGGGAGACCTCTATAATGGTAACTGGTAACAGGACACTGAAGACAACTGGTTGTTCCCAAAACAGTAGTACTGTAGAGGCATTCAAACTTCTCGGTGCTATCCACCCTGAACAGGCTGATGTATGTTTGGTAAGACCCTAATATTGAACTAAAAACATAGTCTCTCGGTTTCAAACTCTGGGGAATAGACTCCATAGAGTTCCTTTTATTCCCTTGTTCGTTCATCTTGGTGTAACCCAGGAAATAGAGGGAAAAAAGAGAGGAGAATTTACTGTTCTTGCCCACTCTTCTCAGAACTTGAAGTGTTCCCACTCTGTCAAATGAAGCATTAATTTCCTGGAACTGTTCCATTCATGCAAGTGAAAGTTGAGCGGAGTTAAATGCATTAAAAGTGGGTCTTCTTATGCACCTATCTTCTCCATGATCGACCTCATGAAGAGGACTACAGAGAGATTCTCCCCCTATCTCCTTCAGATGCCTTGTCCCAAGGGACAGCGACATCGATCTTGGTACCTGAAGAATAGCCATTCCTGGCTTTCACAGGTGGGTCCAAGCCACCATCGCGGCTCGGTCCCTTCTCTCCCAATTAAGTGTTCTCCTTCGTGGCTGAAGCTTCAAGAAGAATAAAGAGAGATTCTGTGTCTGCTGTCCAACTTATTTGGACCCTAAGGTCCAAGACACTGGGACAGTACTTGACCATTCACGTAGAAGGTGTTGCATGCAGTACCAAGCTCTGCATAACTCCAAACCAGACTGAAGAGCAAACTCATCTGTACTGGTAAAGGCTCGTCTCGCTATCCAAGCACTCGTGATAATGAGTGCTAGAATTCGTTAGAATTCCCTCTTTCTGCAAGTGAGAAAGCCAACTTGCAAGACAATAATTGAGTGAGCCTTGTCTCGCCCTGGTTCTCAGCAACATCATGAAGCCGAGCACTCTACTAGTGCCAGCGAAACATGGGATCCAGGCGCTTGGCAAGACTCCCGATTATTTTAGTAATTTTTGGGAATACCCGTTGCCCGAGTGTTTGGAAATCACAGAAAACCAAATCACACTGAGAACACCAGAAATTCCAAGGAATTTAATCGCTTAGCAAGACTCCAGATTTTTGTATTAACAATTATCGGAGATGTCCGTCTCGCCCGAGTGTTTGGAAATTACAGAAAACCAAAAGACTGAGAATGCCAGAAATTCCAAGGAATTCGAGCATTCAGCAAGATTCCTTGGAATTGTCATAACAATTATCGAGAATTCTCATCACACATGAGTCTTTGCATATCATAGGTCAAACATTTGAAGAGTGCTAGAAATTCCAAAG
The DNA here is from genome assembly GCF_015104395.2 of Macrobrachium nipponense. Taxonomy (NCBI): domain Eukaryota; kingdom Metazoa; phylum Arthropoda; class Malacostraca; order Decapoda; family Palaemonidae; genus Macrobrachium; species Macrobrachium nipponense. The sequence goes on along the minus strand of NC_087200.1, from coordinate 196,752,589 downwards.
AATTTAAGCGGTCGGCAAGACACCTGAATTTCATCAAACGATCATTGGGGAGTGACCCCTCCTCTACTCCTGTAGAAATCGAGGAGCAACAAGTATAAAAACCAGTCCTATATGCAAGCATTTAAGACTGGAATGCAAGTACAATTTAACAGGATATGTACTCAAGATTCCCAAAACTCAAGAACCCATAGGGGACTGCAAATGCAAATCCTTCCAAAGAGCCAGGGAAAATGTAGTCTCCAGGTGTTCAAATCCTAAGAATCTAATCACCAGATGTTAAGACGGTGAGAGATCTCTCCGTCATTGATAGAAGATCCTTCCTCAATGAGATGGACGTACATGTGGTGGGACCCTAGATCCTTCCAGGAACTTAGTCCCCCAATACTGAATCCTGCGGAGAGTACTCTATAGAATCCCTCCTATTCACCTCGCCCCTCCCGGTGTAGCCATAGGAATAGGTGAGGAAGATTGGAATCTCTCACTCGCCTTGCTAGCAGAACTAGCTGGAGAAGCAAGTCGCGGGCAGCCATCAACCTTCGGTAATGGCTGCGAGTTAGGAGAATGTCCTCACCCTGGAAAAATGCTTTCCTGAGGAAGGTTACAAAACTCTCGCACAGCAGGAGAAACGTTTGCTGCCACCAAACTGGTTGGTCACGCGAACATGACTGTGGTCTGGGTGGAGTTGAGCATGCACTTGACTGGTGAGGGCTGGTACCACCCTCTGATGCATCCCAGTCCTCATTGAGGCCAAAACTCTCAATAGGACTGAATGGGGGACCCCCTAATGGTCTCACCGTGTGCACAATCCCGCGGGACCGTCACGTCAACCTTGGGTACCGAGCGATCACCAGCAAGGAGTGTCATCTGAGTGACACTTCTTTCTTTGACTCATTGCCTGAGTCATGATGGTGAGTGGACTCGGCTTCATCGACTCTAGATGCAAGCAAATCTGTAGATTTACGTGCACTAGGGGAATCTTGCGAACAAGCGCCCGGCACGAAACTAGTCTTAGGGGCAGAACCTCTAGGATTAGCGGCAGAAGTGCGAACCGAAGTTTGCGCTTCTATAGCTCCCGACACGCTTGACCTTGGGGACAGCGTGACAGTTCCTGTTCCTGAAGGAACAGGGGAGCCAACGGAAGACCCAACTGCCTCCTAAGTTTGAGGAGGCAGACCCTCAGCATCTACTTCTTCCAGGTTTCTTTTCAGGGATTTTGAGATTGTGCCTCTTGTCCCTACTACTATGGGTATAGTTTCCACTGGTATATCCCAAATCCTTCATATTTCTATTTTCAGGCCTTGATACTTATCAATTTTTTCTCTTTCTTTCTCATCTACTTTAGTGTCCCATGGTATTGCAACATCAATGAGTGATACTTTCATCTGGATTTTGTCAATCAATATTACGTCTGGTCTATTGACATTTATCACCCTGTCTGTTCTGATACCATAGTCCCAAAGGATCTTTGTCCAATTGTTTTCTATCACTCCCTCGGGTTGGTGTTCGTATCACTTATTTCTGCAAGCTATAATTATTATTATTATTACTACTACTACCACCTCAAGTGTCATTTAGCAACCTCACTGCTCCCTTACCATTACTGTCTTTCAAATTGACCTGTCCATCATTTGTTTGAGAAGAATTACCATTGAAATTCTTGCCAGGTGGTGTCATCTGTGCCGAGAGTATCATCAAATGTTCCATGGTTACTAGATTCTTTACTACTATTACTCATGAAGAACAAAATGAGAAAAAAAATGAGGTAAATAATTTATTATTTATTTTTATTATTTCATTAGATGAAACCTATTCACATGGAACAAGCATGCATGGGCTATTAACTTGAAATTCAAGCTTCCAAAGGATGCTTGTTTCAACCATCACCGCAGACCCCACTGCAACAGTAGCTGATCATGATACAGAGATGAACCTGCAACATTTGAATGGCATGCCACGACACTAGCCACCATACCTGAAAATTTTGAAAATATAGTATCAGCCTTTCATGGAGTTTATTCTTCTACCAATGGCACCAGTAAGAGCTGACTCCCAAATGTCCACTCCCTACCATAACCTATAGCGGATGGCACCAACACAATTAGGGTGGCTCAAGTGTAAGCCAAACCTGCTTGTTAGGACTGAGAGTATTACAAGAATACAATCATCACCAACCTTATCATATTATGGGCAAACCAGACAGAATGCTGAAGGTCATATCCCCAGAACCAGACCACCCCTGGAATCCATGGCCCACTGCTGCAAATTTTGCCCTTGGAGGTATAAATTTAAATAATCCCACTGATAACCCTCAGGTCCAAACATTGTTGGGTAGTTGATGATCCTAACAAACACAATTCCCACTGTTAGCTTCAGATACAGACACCAGTCCCAGCTTGATACCTTTCCCTATTTATGATGTTAAATAAGTTTGACCAAAAATGGAATTTTCCACTGGACTTAATCCAAATATAAAGGTATCAATATATATATATATATTGTTATGTATATAGCTGGCCTTGAGAGAGGCTAGATACGTAAACGGAAATAATTGAGGGATTTCAAGAGGGAATTGCTTTAACTTACCGTAAACTGATAGTTATTATTAATTTCTTTAGAGGGAAGGTCGCCAGAAAACTCAGCTCGTTACCTTACAGCTATTTATTTACAAAAAGGCCCGTGCTGGCCTGGAGGAAAGGTAAATGATGGCTCCAACTTATGTCATTCAAGCTGATTTTCATACACTTGGATAATGCACACTTGCGGGCAGAGAGACGGCACGTGACTCATGGAATCTGGAAAAGAATCCCAGATTAAACGAGATAAAAGAAAAAATGACTTCTTGCTTTGATTAAGGCTGATTAATTCTCTACATTGGGGAAAGTAAACTCGAATGGTTCACTGAGGTATGCACGAAAGCTTGGTCTTTAACAAGTCACAAAGGGGAGCACGTGGCCCGATGAGGACAAAGGGCTTTTGATGTAGAAGGGGTAAAAATGAGAATTGAAAATGAATTTAGCAAGAGTCGTATGGTAGTAAAAGGTGCTGGTTGAAATTTACACTCTTTGACGTACCTGGATGCAATATTCAGTCACTCCGTGTATCGGTATCGTTGTAGAAGAATGCGGCCTGACCTCTGTTCAGGTCTGGGGTTTGTGTCCACCAGTACGCCGTGGGTAGGCCTAAGTTTGGGAGGCTGGCCGGCTGGACATCTGTCCTGGACTACCGACTGCAGTTGACTGAGAGCGATACTGGTTGTTTTTGAATCACGGGGCTTCCAAAGACCGCCTCGAGCATCGCCTGAAAAGTGGTAAACACAACGCCAGCAAATTGGGAAGGAAAATAGGTCTTATTGTAGAAGTCCCTAAAATCCATCTCGAAGCCTAGCTACTCTTGTGACTTGCCTCTCTTACCCTAAGCTTCCGTCAGACCGGAAATATCTCCCTACGACATACCCACTCTCCCAACAACAGTCGCTTTAGGAGAAGGCATGGCTGCTACTTTTATAATTAAATATCACTAAAACTCTGCTGGGAAGGCGAGGCATTCTATAGACGTAGCAGCTCCCCCTGTTAAGAAGGCATTCACTCCCTTTCGGGCGTGAAGGTCTTGGCTTAAATAAGTTGATCGCCTCGACTACCCAGTTCTCCTACTCTAACTTGAAGTTTTTTGAGCAGCGATACGGCTGACTACAATGGCCTACCTAACTTATAGGCAAAGATGCTAAGTGTACTAACTTCATGTAGTGATGTAATCTAGCCTAAGTAATAACTACGGGTTGTCTGTGACGACAGTCTACTCTACCCCTAGATAAGGTTACTTGAAAATTCTACTTGCTACTAACCTAATGCCCTGGTACTAAATCATTAGCCTAACCTACTCATTATAGTTAAATGAAGACGCAATCATTCCAGAGTGTGGTACGCACAACTACAGTTCAGCGACGGAATTGTTAAAACATATGAGGTGAGGTAATGAAGCGTGAGGATGATGAGTGGTTAGGGCATTACCAGGATGGAAATGTAATGAGGTAATTTTATTTAAGTAAGGGTTAGTATCACCATGGCTAGGGGTTAGAGGGTTAGTTCTACTGGCAGAGATCAGGCTGGCTACCTTCTCTGGGTAGGTGCCAGGATCACTCTGCAATTGAATGCGACACTGTACCTCGGGCACAGGTGTCAAGGAGAGCATGTGGCTCTTTGGTTAGTGTGTTAATGATTGGTTACGTCCCTTCTTCTTCTTCTTCTTATTCCTCCAGGACCTGGCTATACCAGTCCTAGGAGTAGACGGAGGCCCCGACTCTGGGGAAAGGCCAGAAACGCCGGCAGGAGCAGAGGCAGAGGTAGCCTGAGGGATTGCAGGAGAACACCCTACTTCGGTATCTGCAGCAACCGTCGTAGAGGTGGAACCTACTGCAGGGGAGGCCCTCACTTCGGTTGCTGCGACAGCCGTCGTAAGGGGAAAACTCCAGGCTGACTCCTGGTCGGGCAGTTCCTGGTTTTCCAGGGGAGGTATGAAGGTTAGGTCTGCCGGAGGTTCATCCTCGGGCGACAGTGGTGAGGGTGAAGAAGACTCATGGACTTTGGATTGGTCATGGGCTGCGGTAAGCTCCATGCCTGTTGGAGGATCTCCTGTAGGAGGATCCTTGGTTAGGTTAGGCGCCGGCCCTAGCTCAGGGCCAGGCGCAGAAGTCAAGTTCTGTGGTGGCTCTACGTCCAGGCTGGATGGAGCTTGGCACTGCCCAATGCTGCCAAGTGGCACTGGCAGAGAGTTGAGGTCGACTGGACCTGTGGCGGGTACCAGAGGTGCAATACCTCTCAGCGTGCCCTTGGAAATGGGAGACAGAGGCTCCTGTCTCTTTTGGAAGGCTAAGCCTTGTGGAAAATGGACATTGTCCGCTGCTGGTAGTCGGCTAGGGCACCTAGGCCAATTCGTGGAGTGCCCTATTACGTTGCAGGTTTTGCAACGGAACTGTGAATTATCAATCTCCCTCCTTGGTAACGGGGGAGACTGTTGGTGGACGTACTTCCTGGAGGAAGTAGAATTTTGATGACTCCTTGCCTTGGAGTGGTTTGTTGTGGGGTTAGGACCCCTAGGCTTCTTGAACGGTGAGGGAGACTTCATGTCTTGCCCTAGGAGGAGGTCGTAACCTCCTGGAATGTAGCTTGCAACTGCAAGAGTACATACTTTGGAGAACTTAGGTCTGGTGACCCTCAATTGTACGGTCGGAAGGATCAGCTTAATATGGTTGATACCTTCAATGGTTATTAAGTGACGTCAGTCAATATTAGCCCCTCGGGGAATTCGATCTTCCCGTATTAGGGAGATTTGAGCGCCAGAGTCGTCGTAGGCTCTGACGTGGCTTGGCTGATAATGGTTTTGGAGGGGTGCGACGGTTATAGGGCCCTTAGCTGGGGGTCCTAGTGAAGAAGGATTAGTAACGGCCATTGCGATGGCAGGAATATTGTGATTTGCGCACCCTCCATAATTGGCAGACATGTGACCCTTGCGGCCACAGTCTCGGCAGAACTTGTTCCAGAACCTCTTCCGTGGCACTGGACGGTAAGGCCGAGATGGCCCCACAGGTTGCGAATCTGTGGAGTCACCAAGGCTGGCAGTGTGCTCTGGCACAGGTGAAGAGTCCTCTCTGGCAGTGATTTGAGGTAGGGAGGTTAAGGAAACCTCCGTTGAATCACCCTCGGAAGCAAGTCCGGGGTTAACTGGTGGGCTTACCTCTTCCAAAGTGGAGGAGGTAGGCGGTAAAATGGTAAGAGGCTGAGATGATGCGGAAGAAACGTCTGGCTCTGACACTGGGTCAGGGCCAGGTTCACAAATAAAGGGGATGTCTGGGACATTGGAGGCACTAGCCTCTGAATCTAAAATTGATGTTTGATTATGAGGCATGCTGCAGGGATCCGGTGCATCTGGTAGTGAGAGCTGCGTCCAGGGGAGATACGGCTTAAGTAGATCTCGGCCCAATATCACCTGATAAACATCATGAAATTGGTCAACTACGCCCCAGGCGCACAATGTGATTTTCCCGGGTCTCCTGGTCCAGAAAGGGCATTTCCACATTCAGAAGGACCGAAGGAACAGAATAGAGGTTACCGTCAATCCATTCAAACTGAATTTCTTCGTTCGTCTGGATTTTGGCACCCCTAGGCAATGCCTTTCTGGAAATAAGGGAGACCTGGGCTTCAGTGTCGGCCATGACTTGTACCCACTGATAGGCCGTAGGAGACTGTTCATCAGCCAGGGCTACATGGTAGCCTTGGAGAAGTTCACCCTGGAAGCTCTCCTCCCAAGGTAGAGACCGACTTGGGCACTGGTCGGAATCCGCAGCATGCCCACGCACACAACAAGTAGTGCAGAACCTCCGCAACCACCTCTTACCAGGAGTCCAGCTCATGGTCTGGGACTTGGAAACTAGCAGAGAGATTGCGTCATCTAGGAGAGCTAGCTCATGCTTTCTCTCTTCTTCTCTTTCCTTTCTCTCTGCTTCTCTGGCTTTCTCCTCTGCTTCTCTTTCTTCCTTTTCTTGCAGGCGCGCAGCAGCCTGCTGCGTCTTTATCCACTGGTCAAGTGCTGGTCCAGTGTAACCAGCCTCCTTGCCCAGAGTTATGAGGGCTCCGAGCTTCTCTAGCTCTCTGGCAAAGAAGTCGCGGGAAGCAGGGGAAGACATTTCCCTTAGGCTGCAGTAGAGGCTCGGAGGAATATGAAAACAATGGCCAGGAAAGGGTACTGAATGGAATGGGAGTGCCTACTGTGGACAGTGGCACTCACTTGGAAATGGGTTCTGCAATGTGGTTTTGAAAAGTCTGAAAAGACTGGGTGCTCGGTGGCACTTTGTGAATGGCACCTTCTGATGAGGTGAAAAAATCGAATGCAGTGTGCGGCGTACGTCACACTTACGGGCGTTCCCAACTTGGGAGACGTTGGAATGGGCTACCTGTAGGTCCAATACAGGTGCGGCACTTTCGGAGGCGTTCCTTATGGTTGGTCCGAAGGATCACTGATCCTCGTACACGGACATTAATGAATTGGGCGTTCCGTAAGGACGGACACGCAGGTTTGTCAGCACTTAGGGCTGGTATTGCGGCACTTCTGGGAGGCGTTCCCTTGTTGAGTGTTCCGAAGGATCACTGACCCTTGTACACGGACACACTAATTACTTGGGCGTTCCGTAAGGACGGACACGCAGGTTTAATGGCTACCTGTACGGCCTGTACAGGTGCAATGGCAGTTATGGAGGCGTTCCTTGGAGCACTGGTATCGTGCTGGTGCGTCCCGGACACTACATGCAGTATACTTAAATATACTGAAGTGAAATGGTACTGCTCATGGCAGAGGGTAATAGTGGAGGAGAGAAAGTAAAAGGTGGGAGTACTTCAGCAGCCAGTCGATGGACAGTGTCAAGAATTAGTGACACTGTGAAATGGTAAGACCTGACGTGCACTAGTGGTGGCCAGTCCTAAACTGGTAACGACTTCCCTGTCTGGAAGTAATGAATTTGCGTGGCACACTGTGCGAATTGTGCTTGCGGTATACGCAAGTCTTTCGTGATAAAGAAAATGAAAAGACCACTCGGGCAACGACAGGTAATGGAAATTTTAGAAATGCTCTGTCACTTGCTGAAGTACTCGATAAATGAAATAAATAAATGCTTGCAAACTGCAATGGACACATGCGCGTACGTATCACGCTGTGTAAATGAAAGACACAGAGACTAAAATAATGTTAATTCTGCATGCTATAATTAATGGTAAGATGTAGTACTCTTGGCTTCGTGAATAATGTGTTCTGGTTTTCTCTTCTCTCTTCCCGCTCCTCCTCTCGTCTCTCTCTCTCTTTCTCTCTCTCTCTCTCTCGCTCTCTCTCCTGGAGATGGGTGAAAAATGATATATGAATGAACTCCCTTATATTTGAATTGAACTACTAATGTTAGTTTAATATGACGCAACTTGCGTTAAATGATTTACTTACGTTAACGTGAAATGAAAGAATTGCTTTGGAAAACGTTTTATGAAAATGATAACACGCTCGCGTTGAACGATTTTTACGCTAATAGTAGCGGCTTGCGCTTATGAAATGATTTGCGTTTCAATATGAATTTTACAAAGACGTGTTTTACGTTAACAATTCTTGTGATTTACTCTACTTGAAGATTTACGTTAACTTTGTGTAAGATTACTAGGTCCCTGTGAACAGTGAAATGACGGTAAGGATTTTAAACGATGTTAGCAAACAATTGTGAATGAGGTTACGTTAAGTGCGAAGTGAAATGAAACTTTGCTCAGCGCGCGAGTGAGCGATGCGAGGTGAAACACGTGAGGAGAGCTGAGCGGCGAGTCGTTCAAAACAGCTGATTCTCTGTAAATGCGAGGCGATTTACAACACGCAATTCTACTTTCTTATTCAAGGCGAATTACGTTAATTTCTCTGGCAGGACGATAGATACTAGTACCGAGATTGATATTATTTACGTTAAAACTTCGAGACTTACGTTACTTTGCTTAAATTGTTTAGATAATGTTGAAAGAGATAACAAACATGGCTGCCGCTGTGAGCGAAAACGAAGGCTGGTTGAGACCGCGCAGGCGCGAGTGTGCTCTAAGCTGAATTCAAGCTGAGAGGTAAGCGTTACCAACACTTGGAATGAAAACTAAGTTAAAAATGAATACCCTAACATATCACAGACAAAAGAATTGTACACTTCTTTTGCCGTAACTATTAGTAAAACACTCCTAACTAGCTAGGCTTTCTAATACAGCAATAAACCCTGGCAAAGCACTTCCTAGTTTGATCTGGTCCTTTCTGGCATCTATCTGCACACGTGTTAGTGTGTCATCCTACGACAACAATGCGATTTACAAAATAACAGAACTCGCTCGGCGCTCTGGCCGTTACAATAATAAGATTTCTACCTTCACATTTGTTTAAAACACTTTACAATAAAAATACTTAAACGTACCTTAATCTAACATAGGTTATAGAATAATCATATTAATGAATGGAATACCTTACCGTGAACCAGTGTGTCTTTCTCTGCAAGTGTGCTTGATTTACTTTTTGTAAAATAATTTACAGTTTACGTTTTACAACGGATAACGCGATTTACGAGCCAGGTTCGTGGCAAGCGTCGCCACTGTTACGTATATAGCTGGCCTTGAGAGAGGCTAGATACGTAAACGGAAATAATTGAGGGATTTCAAGAGGGAATTGCTTTAACTTACCGTAAACTGATAGTTATTATTAATTTCTTTAGAGGGAAGGTCGCCAGAAAACTCAGCTCGTTACCTTACAGCTATTTATTTACAAAAAGGCCCGTGCTGGCCTGGAGGAAAGGTAAATGATGGCTCCAACTTATGTCATTCAAGCTGATTTTCATACACTTGGATAATGCACACTTGCGGGCAGAGAGACGGCACGTGACTCATGGAATCTGGAAAAGAATCCCAGATTAAACGAGATAAAAGAAAAAATGACTTCTTGCTTTGATTAAGGCTGATTAATTCTCTACATTGGGGAAAGTAAACTCGAATGGTTCACTGAGGTATGCACGAAAGCTTGGTCTTTAACAAGTCACAAAGGGGAGCACGTGGCCCGATGAGGACAAAGGGCTTTTTGATGTAGAAGGGGTAAAAATGAGAATTGAAAATGAATTTGCAAGAGGTCGTTTTTATGCGTAGAAAAGGTGCTGGGTTTAAAATTTACACTCTTTGACGTACCTGGATGCAATATTCAGTCACTCCGTGTATCGGTATCGTTGTAGAAGAATGTGGCCTGACCTCTGTTCAGGTCTGGGGTTTGTGTCCACCAGTACGCCGTGGGTAGGCCTAAGTTTGGGAGGCTGGCCGGCTGGACATCTGTCCTGGACTACCGACTGCAGTTGACTGAGAGCGATACTGGTTGTTTTTGAATCACGGGGCTTCCAAAGACCGCCTCGAGCATCGCCTGAAAAGTGGTAAACACAACGCCAGCAAATTGGAAGGAAAATAGGTCTTATTGTAGAAGTCCCTAAAATCCATCTCGAAGCCTAGCTACTCTTGTGACTTGCCTCTCTTACCCTAAGCTTCCGTCAGACCGGAAATATCTCCCTACGACATACCCACTCTCCCAACAACAGTCGCTTTAGGAGAAGGCATGGCTGCTACTTTTATAATTAAATATCACTAAAACTCTGCTGGGAAGGCAAGGCGTTCTATAGACGTAGCAATATATTATATTATATATATATATCTATATATATATATATATATATATATATATATATATATATATATATATATATAGAACTTTTTTACTCTAATCCAGAAATGAATTCCAGGGGTTCAAGAGCCCATCACCACACCAAGGTGATCCAAACTCAAAGGGTTGTTGTGGAAGCAGGTTGGGTATAACAAGATGATGATGTGTCACTGGTCTCAGAGATAGGGCATTAGAGACAATAAAGGACTACAACAAAGAACAACAGCAATATTTGACTGCAATAGACCCATAAGTTTGTTGAGAGATGTTTTCATTTTAACTGTTAGCAAGTCACACAATACCATGAAGTGTAGCTATGTGAACATCATCCATTTCATAGGCCATCAGTTACGGTCTATTTAGTAAAGTGGCTAATAGAACTTCTGCCTTCTCACTTGTCTCTACCTCCTCATTGCCTGTAACAACACCATGGCCCATACAGCCTAGTACTAGTGCTGAGTCTCATCAACCATGACTGGAGGACCTGAGCTTGAAACATGTTGTTAACCATGGTCACTTATGAGCAAGACTCCTTTGAGATGGATGGCCTATAGCTAGAGGCCTTAGAGGTTGCTGCTCCAGGACACAAGTCTGTAGCAGGCCCCTCTAGTGCTTTGGATCCCTCTCATCTACTCAGCCTCTAAATTCAATACAGTAGTATTAAGAGGGCAAGTGAAAAGGTTAAATTTCCTTTAATTTGGAACATTATAAAAGCTGAATGATTTGAGACTATGCTTTGATCTTATATTTCAACAAAAAAATACTTTGTCATGTTATTAATGCATTATTGCTGAAAAGTATTATTGTTGACAAGCACAGCATATAGGAACTGGGACAGGAATTGATTACACTATACATGTATGTATGTACAATAGCTGTGATGTTATTTGCAATATTGACTTAAGTGGTTGATTTGTATGAATATATGTGACCCTTTTTTTTAACATAAACACACTTGTGTCATAACATCAGTAGTGATGGCAATCCTATTTTAAATCAAAATTAATTTCAAATTACCAGAAAAACAAATTAGAATGCCAAAAGGTTGTGTGTATACAGTATAAAGAAAAACTATTAGCAAAATACTGAAGCCAGGATATGCTAACAGTTATGATGAAAGCAAGATGTACAAAGAAGAACAGGGAGTCTTCAAGCTCTAAGAGGACAAGGAGGGAAGGTTATATACAAGAAAAAGAACAGGTTAAAAAGCATGTAGCAATTGCAAAGAAATACTGAGAGGAATGGAATCAGAACCTCTAGACAGTACAAGGACAAGATAAAATATTTATGATAGGAAAGTGACAGAAGAAATATGGAAAAGATGTGATGGGCAAAGTACATATATAAAGTTGAGGAAATAAGAATATATAATGGAATGATAGAGGTAAATTTTGAAAAATCTTTTGAATGAAAAGAATAAATACAAACTTTAGGATGTTGGTGTGATAAAGGGACCAACTAAGAATACAATACCTGAAAAGTTACAAGGGCCCTTGAGAATGGCTTAGTGGAAAATCCCATAGATGGAAAGAAAAAACTGGTCAAAATGTATGAAAACCTGACAAAGGAAAGGGGGATCCACTGAAAGTGGAAATTATGAAGGAATCAACTGCCTGTGCATGCTAAGCAAATACAGTGGAACCCTGGTTTTCGTACATAATCCATTCCAGAACGTCCCACAAAGTCCGAAATGTACAAAAACTGAAACAATAATTCCCTTAAGGAATAATGTAAATGCGATTAATGCATTCCAGACACCCAAAAATATTAACAAAAATGCATTTTATAGGGAATAAACAGTTTTACATACAGAAAAAAGTGGGAAATAAATGTAGTATATGTCTAATGAAATGAATGAATGAACATTTAACATCACTCTTACCTTTATGGAAGACACTTGTTAGTGTATGGAAGATGGAGAGGAGGAAAGGTTATTATTTGGAAGGGGAATCTCCGTCCAGAAGGACTTCAGGTATCAAGGACCTATCTGGGGTTACTTCTCTTCATTTTTGACGGGCACTATCTGAGGTTACTTCCCCTTATTGTTTTTTTACTGGCACTAGGACCAGCTTGAGAGTCACTGGACCCCTATCGCACAACAAAACCCAAGTCAAAATTTTGTCGGAAAAAGTCTACGAAAATTGAATTGTATGAAAACCAGGGTGTACTAAAACCAAAGTGCCATATACTCGTAGTTTAGTTTTATGCCAAAGAAATCAATAACAGAGGCAATCTTTAAAATGAACAACTGTAGGAATATTATCATTCAATGAAAAATAGAATATATATATATATGAACCCTAAGGAGGCATTGGCAAGAATAACAAGACAAGCAAGTAGATGGGAGTTATAAATGTACGGAATGCAGAGGTAATTCATTGCGCTATAGATATTACTGAATCAATCAAAATCAATGGCAAGGATAGTGGCTGGCATATCAAAAGAATCTTGGGATATATGATGGTGCCCAAGAATGATTGCTCCTAATTCCTTTAACATTTATTATAGTAATATAGTAATGAAGGAAACTACAAAAAGTATCAGATCAGACCTAGTTCTAATTACAGACTCAGATGAAGAGGTGATAGAAATGTTCAACGGATGGAAGACAGGAATGTAGAGGAAGGGATTTAAAATCAACATCCACAAAACATGGAGACTGAGGAGGCGTACGGTTAGAAAAGTGGCATATGAACGTTATGGGAAAGATGTGAGGGGGTAAACTCAGATGATGTCACAATAGATAAACAGCATTTGAAGATATACATGGAGCAAAATACTTTTATGGCTGAGGTGTAAACAAATCACAAATGATGAAGAGAGGGAAGTGGAACACGATGATGTAGTAGAAGGGCAGGTCTTTGAAGTTAATCCTAGAGTTTTGTCAGTTTGGGATTTTCTGCAGCTGTTTATTCCCCCAACTAAATGGTAATTTGGATTGTGCAAATAGTGTTTTTGAAGTAGTAAGTGTAATTTTGTAGAAATAAAACTAATTTGTTCATATACGAAACAAACCTTCGGTCTTAACATTAGGATTAACTAGCGCCAAGCTGGAAACCGGTAGAATTAAAATTAAACTTGTGCGATCCAGGGACTATTGGCATCTATACCAGGTCACGGGGCATGTATACCCAGAATGCCCTCGGCGTCATGTGACTGACCCGCCAGTTATCTTTCTACCGCCTTTAAGATAGGATGTGTTATGTGTCTATCTGTTTAAACCCGGTTTTAGTTTGCCCATTTTTATCTATTTCAATTTTATTTTTCTTATTAATTCTCTTTTTCTGAGTGTGCTCAGTGTGGGTGTGAGCTGTAAGAGTGTGTAAGTGGTGAGATGGAGTGTTTTGCATCGCCGTCGGGATCTTCTTCCGTTTCGAAGACGAGACGAAGGAAATGCCCTAGAGTCAGTGGCTTTCCTTGTTCAAGATTCCTAACTTCGGTGTCAATGGATCCTCATCCAACGTGTAGTAGGTGCAGGGAAAATGTATGTACAATTACTAATCCTTGTTCTGTTTGTCGTGGTTGGTCGGTGGAACAGTGGAGGAAGTTTTATGACAAAGGCCAGTACAAAAGAAAGGAGTCGACGCCATCTTTGGATGACCAAGTGTCGCCGGCTTCTTTTCTATCGGCAATACACCAGACTGCTCCATATGTTTCGCCACCTGCCTTTGATTTGTCCCATACCCCTTCGGTTTCTCCTAGTGGTTCGTTTTCAGAAATGCCAGGAGGGGTTTTGGGTAATTTGATGCATAATAGTATTTACGCTCCTTTGTTCCCAGCAGGGATGGGGGGGAGCATCGACATCTTTGTCCAGGTGCTGGCTCCTGATTCGAACAGGATGGAGAGTACATGGGCGGCGCTAGGGCTTCCAGGCGTACCAACCTTGGAAGGTTTGCTGTCGCATTATATGGCTTCATGGTTCCAGCAGAATCCGGCAGCGCTGAATATTCCTCATCCCCCGGGCCTGCACTTTATGGGAAACAATGTCGCGGCTACGCCAACAACTTCATTGGTTACGGCAATGCAGAACGTTGGGGGTAGTTTTGCTGCAAACGCAGGGATGCCAGCAGCAGCAGCCCAACCTCTCCCTACAAGATTGGTGACATCACACACCGACATGGCAGAAGCGATGACGTCAGCCTACTGCTTCTCAGTCTTCTTCGCTGCCTCCTGACTCAAATACGCTTTCTGACTCGGTAGTACACACTGTAATGAAGAAATTACAGGATCTAGAGAACAAAATTAATAAGAAAGACAAAAAGAAAAGGCGTGATTCATCTTCTTCTTCGTCTTCTTCCTCTGGCTCGGCGTCATTGCTAAGTTCGATGACGTCTCGACGTGTACCAGTCAAGTGCTGGAGGATACTGGATTTCGCAACTGTTTCTCGGCCCAAGAGGAGAAGAGTGAATTCTTCTTCATCTTCAGGCCAAGACTGTCACATCCCAGTCAGCAAGAAAGGCAAGAAGTCAGTGGCTGGTAAGCTCAAAGCTAGTGGGCGAAGCCGTTTACAAGAGTCCGAACGAGCAAGTGAGTCGGCGGCCGATGGGATAACGGCCGACGCAGAGTTGCCAGTAGAGACTATAAAGAGTCAAAGGAAATCTACAGTGTCATTGGCGAAATCGGCATTGGGGGCGAAAAGTGCAGCAAAGGATAGAGCACAGATACCGGTTTTGCCTGTAAGACCATTAAAATACATAGGAAAGATGATAAGGCTCCTATTAAAAGGTAAAAAAAATAGTGAGTTGGCAACCTCGTCTGATATGTTGGTGGAAGGCGTTGTCCGCCTAAATGAAGGATCGAGGCCCAATTCTCCGACGGTTGTTGGAGACGATATTAATCGTCATGAAGAGGAAGTGAGCTTGGTTTTGAGAGAGCCTTCATCTTGGAGATATAGGCCAGATTTTTGCTCTAGATCCGCAAGCAGAGAAGGAGTGAGGCGGTCTCGTTCTCCTGCTGACTGTTCAGGATTGAGCCGTCGTCGGTCAGCGGGGATCAAAGAAGCCGCGGCCGTAGGGGTAGACAGCCACGAAGCACCCGGACGTTTGTCAAGGGATAGGAGTGAGATAGCGTCTCCTGCAGCTGAGCACAGTACGCTAGAACCGGAGGAAGGAGGGAACCAAGAGTTTTTGGCTTCGTATGCTGAGGTGATTGATTTGATTCATCAATTCAATAACCTTTCGGAGAGAACGGAAACACCTGCCAGTATGCTTCCTCCGGGGATTGACATGGCGTTTGGTGTGAAAAAGGATACCAAGGTGTCGTTTGAATTGCCTTGTTCAAATCATGCAGAGTCCGTTTTACAACACGTAAATGCACGGATTGTGGGAAGGAATAATTCCTTAAGATCGAATAGATCGTTTAAGTTTATCCATCCTCCAATGATGAAACATAGAAAATATTATACGACACCGACAGTTCCTTTACTGTCTAGACAAATCAACCCAAATGTGGTAAGGTTAAGGCCTGGATTAACCTTAGATCAAGTGAAAATGGAATGCCCTTCGATGACTTGCCAAGAGGCTGCTACGTTAGAAGCAACAGCTTCTGTCTTTCAGACTGCTTCTTGGTTGGATCTTTGGTCGACAGCAGTTGCAAAGATTGCATCCTCAGAAGTGACGAGGAAGGCAGTGGATGAATCAATGTTCATTAGATTACTACAATCAGGTGCCAAAGCAATTGTGCACTTGACAAATTTAAGTGCCAATGTTTGGGCAAATATCCTGATAATGAGGAGGGATGCAGCTTTGGCTAGACTAAGTCGCACTGTTGATTTGGATTCCCTGCTTGCAATGAGGAATGGGAATATCTTAGAGTCACAATTGCTGTTGCCAGAGGCCATACTAGAAGAGGCTATAGATAGGAGAAGGATGGACACTAACGATAGGTTTGTACAGCAGGCAGTCAGGAAAACATCTAGCAGTCAGGCTAATCCTATGGAGGTAAGGCAACAGCAAATACCTCGGAAGAAGCCAGTGAGGCATAACATCCCCAATAGAGCAACAAGGCCCTATTCCCCAAAGAAATTAACTCATCGGCCCTTTCACAATAGAAATAACAGAGGAAGGGGGATTAGGGGAAGAGGAAGGGGCTCAAGACGATAGGATAGGCACCTCTCATCACTCGGCCACACCAGTAGGGGGTTGCCTGGCAAATCACTGGAAGGTGTGGCAGGAACTGGGAGCAGAGCAGTGGGTGGTGGAGGTTCTCAGAGTTGGGTATTTGATTCCGTTCGAAGTATCCCCACCCCTGACAGAACAGCCATTGCCTCACCTCGCTTATGCTCAAGAACCTCAGAAGGCTTTTATTCTGCAAGAGAAAGCGAAGATGATAGAAAAAGGGGCTGTGGAACAAGTATCCATTCCGTCAAAGGGGTTTTACAGCAGGATTTTCCTTGTACCCAAAGCCAGTGGGGACTGGAGGACAGTAATAGACCTGTCAGCTTTGAATCTGTTTATAAGAAAAACCAGATTCAAAATGGAAACTCCAAAGACGGTTCTACAAGCAGTCAGGATCAAGGACTTTATGCTGACAATTGACTTGAAAGACGCATACTTTCAGATCCCAGTCCATCAGTCTTCCAGGAAATTTCTCTGCTTCAGTCTTGCAGAGAAAGTTTTCGAGTTCAAAGTTCTGTGCTTCGGATTGACAACATCTCCTCAAGTTTTTACAAGAGTGTTTGCTCTAGTGTCGACATGGGCGCATGCTCAGGGGATCAGGCTAATAAGATATCTAGACGATTGGCTGGTGATAGCAAAGTTCAGAGGGAAATTACTCAGGGACAGGGCAACCCTTCTACGGTTTTGTCACAGCTTAGGCATTGTGATAAATCGGGAGAAGTCGCAGTTGGATCCAAGTCAACGGCTGGTGTTTCTGGGAATGGTCATAGACACAATAAAAGCCAAAGTATTCCCAACAGACCAGAGAATAGAGAAATGCAGACAAGTGGTGAATGCCTTTCTGGAAAAACAAACACAGCCAGCAAAACAGTGGCAGATAGTACTGGGAGTTCTAACTTCCTTGGAGAAGCTAGTACCACAAGGGAGGTTACACCTTTGATCTCTACAATGGAGGATGAAGGAGTTCTGGTCTCCAATAGTAGATCACCCGTACGAGCAGATTCCCTTGTCGGCAGAAGTGAGGAAAGACCTGCCTCGGTGGGTGAAGGACAGCAATCTGACAGTGGTTGTTCCCCTTCAGCAACCCTCACCGGATCTCCTGCTGTTCTCAGATGCGTCACTAGAAGGTTGGGGAGCGCATATGGAGGAGCTGATGGTTTCAGCAAAATGGAGCGGCGAGGACAGAAAACTCCATATAAACGTGCTGGAGCTAAAAGCAGCATTTCTAGCACTACAGGAAGAGGGTGCAGGGACATTCAGTGGTTTTGATGTCAGACAACACCACAGTAGTAGCTTACATAAACAAACAAGGAGGTCTAGTGTCTCGACAGTTACATGTGATGACAGTTCAACTTCATCAGTGGGCTGTAGAGAACGTAGTGGCTGACAAGTTGAGCCACAGGGATCAGATCCTGGGAATGGAGTGGTCCTTGCACCAACAAGTAGTGGACAGAATGCTCAGGTTGTGGGAAAGGCCAATCATAGACCTATTCGCAACCAGGTACAACAAAAAGTTGGGAGTGCAATTGTTCAGTAGTCCCGGACTTAGAGGCAGTAGCAGAAGATGCTCTACAACACCCATGGGACAATCTGGATGCCTACGCATTTCCTCCATTTTGTGTAATCCGTCAGGTTCTGAACAGGGTAATGTGGTCTCAGAACCTCAGAATGACTGGTAGCTCCATTATGGCCAAAGGCGGAATGGTTTCCGGACCTCTTGGAACTCCTGATAGACGTGCCGAGAGAGTTACCCCCATAGAACAACCTGCTATGTCAGCCTCACGTGGAGAGGTACCACCGGTCGGTGAAGTCCCTATCACTTCACGGGTGGAGACTGTCGAATATCTCTTGCGAGCGAGAGGGGTTTCGCAAAAAGCAGCACATGGCAGGAAATATCAGAAAGTCATCAGCAGCAGTATACCAAGGAAAATGGTCAGCATACTGTGATTGGTGTTGAGAGGGAACTTGTCTCCACTCGGTACCACTATTCAGCAATTAGCAGACTTTCTGATATATCTCAGGACAGAAAGGCATATGTCTGTGTCTGCGGTGAAGGGGTACAGGGTGGCTCTAGCCTCGGTCTTACGCATGAAAGGTGTGGACATTTCATCTTCATGGGAGTTGGCCATGTTGATGAGGAGCTTTGAGCAGTCATGTTCACCAAAGGAACTGAAAGCCCCAGATTGGGATTTGACCATGGTACTGAGAAGTCTGACAAAACCCCCCTATGACCCACTAAGGCAGTCCACAGATAGGAGCCTGACCCTGAAGACAGTCTTCTTATTGGCCCTAGCCTCAACCAAAAGGGTGGGGGAACTACATGGCCTGTCATCTATTGTAAAGCACTCGAGAGGTTGGAAGTCAATGGCATTCGAGTTTGTGCCAGAATTCGTGGCCAAAACTCAAAACCCATCAATAGTGGACGGCAGATTTGACTCTTTTTCCATACCTTCTCTGGCAGATTTTGTAGATATTGACAAAGATGAGATGCTTCTGTGTCCCGTCAGGGTAACAAGAGAGTACTTAAGGAGGACAAGGCACCTCAGGCCGGGATGCAGGAGGTTGTTCGTAAGGACAGGACGGAACAAAAAGGAAGTGTCCAGAAATACAATATCGTTTTGGCTAAGAGAAACGATCAGGAATGCCTACATGACAGAAGACAAGGGGTCAGACAGCCAGGAGAGGGCTAGGGCTCATGACATTAGAGGCTTGAGTGCTTCTTTGGCATTCAAGAAGAATATGTCTGTGGAGAGAATTCTGAAAGCTGGTGTTTGGAAACGCCAAACGACTTTCACTTCCTTTTATTTAAAAGACGTTGCCCATAGATCCTTGGACACCTTTTCCTTGGGTCCAGTGGTGGCGGCCCAGCAAGTGGTATAGCTCATCCAGTACCCCTGGCGGGTCAGTTTGTGTCTAGTCTAAGATGAAGGTATGAAAGTAGAATGAATGGGATGACTGGTCTTTTATCTTTACTACTTTCTTTCTACTCCTTTACCTGCGGGCAGTATGAAGGAGAGTACCATCATGAGCTGGAACGGACTAGATGCAGGTGAGGTGGTCAGCCATACTGTAAAGTTATGTTAGAGTATAGTATACTTTTCAGTAGCAACACACCCCTGAGGTCTTAACAGTTAAAGGCCCACCTCGAACCACCCCTCTAGCGGTCTAACTGGGGTAGAAGTATAACGGGCAGGTCAGTCACACGACGCCGAGGACATTCTGGGTATACATGCCCCGTGACCTGGATCACACAAGTTTAATTTTAATTCTACCGGTTTCCAGCCTGGCGCTAGTTAATCCTAATGTTAAGACCTCAGGTTTGTTAGTTATGAAAAATACAAATAAGTTACAAATTTGTCATGTTTTCAATATTGTATAACCCTATCATTTCAAAATTGTTTGTTGTTTTCCAACTTCTCTGTTTTCTCACAGCTATAACCTAGACTACACAAGTACTCAGGTTCATGTGGGGATACATGTAATGTCTGACTGTTTAACCAGCAGATGATCTTCCTTTAATTCAGGAATAAAGTGTCTTTAGATTTATAAACTCCACTAATTGTATGCATGTAGTATTAAAAATTTTTGCTTTCTTTTGAAAACAAAGACTGCTTTTTTATACTCATGGATGGATCATCTATAACTTTTTTTTTAAAGAATTTAAGCATTGCATTGTTTACAAACTAATCATCTCATCAACCACATAACCACACCCAAAATGTCTATGGTGACTAGAGTCTGTAGTAATGGGAGTATGTTACCAAACACAATAATGGAAATCGGAAAGTTTATTTGAAATTTAGTTTGATTAGTCAACCGTAAAATTTGTTTATTTTATTTTCTTGTTTTGTTTTTTGAGAGATGGGCATTTAGTATTTTCTATATAACTTTACCCATTTTTTTATATGATTTTCAATGTAATCAATTTATTTTTGTTTCAGATTGATTATATCTTATCTGCAGTGAAAGAGGTTTGCATAAATGGATGGCGTTTACTACCCCAGTATATTTTGAACCCAGAAACTGGAGAATGGAAACATCACACAAACTTAGTTTTCAAAAAACGATTGTGGTTGCAGTCAGTCTCATACTCAAAAGGTTTTTTCTCTTTCGAAAGAAAAGATAAAGGCAAAAATGAAGATGCACCATCCTATGAAGAGTGTTTGATCATTGCAAGTAGTATTTTTGAAGAAGCAGCAAAGGTAAATTTCAGGCTTTATTCCCTATTAGTCATTTAGGTTTCTGTTGTGAAAGTATATATGGTAATAATAAAAGGAACTCGAGTAGTTTCTTAAGTAAATGTTGGACATGATGTATATATTTTGAATTTGCTATTTAAGATGTCTTTATCATATTGCATTTTGGTAATTGGATGTGTACTGTATTTTTATATCAGACTGACATTTTATCAACAAAGGTCATCAACAAAGTAATTTGAAATATTGTAATAACTCTTAGTGGCATTGATTATAGGATGGTATCCTGTTAGTCCACTATTGATCAGATATATGGTATTCATGAATGGAAGATGGGATAATGGTTTTCACAGAGATGATACTGTAAGACTTAATTCACTGCTTGTAAATATTTATCTCCTCCTAATTTAAAACCAGATTTATCAGTTCCAAAGTCTCACCTTCCAATAAGCCCTTCAAAAAAGAAAACTTTTGTACACTTTCAGAGTCAGTACATTGGTGTACTGATACTTCAAACAGTTTCCGAAACGGATCCCAAGGAGTCTCTCAATGAAGAAATACTCTGGATACCATCTGTTTCAACTTTTTTTGACCAGTTGGATGTCACATACTTATTACTAGCTTAGTAATAAGTAGGGCATTTCAAATCTCAAGGGATCTTATAGCCTATAGTGAATTGAAATGTGAATAACGAAATCATAGCCTAAGTTCCACAATATGACACCCAGATTACTATACTAATTTTAATCAGTATTCAAGATGTGACACTGCATTGTCTATACCAATGAGTATATAAATGATATTAACTTCCTGTGATTGTGAGTGATGGCTTTGTTATTGTGAATGACAAGTTCGCTATCCTAGCCTGAATTATTTGTGACTGGCTTTTAGCACAGTCTATACTTTGTAATCCTCATTCAAAGAACACCACAAGAAAACTACCCTTATTCTAGATATGCATATCTCCTAAAGGCACTTCCCCCAAAACGAACTTTGGACGGAGAATGCTCAAGTATGCAGGTTCTTAGATCCCAATGACTTTTTGGTGACCACTGAAATGTCGTCTTAATTATGGCTGAGTCTGTGAGTAATTTTTGCCCAACCTCACCCTCTGGTTGATGTAGCAAGACTGACTAACTGGCCATTGTCGGCCGATACCAAGACATTCAGGCAACTACCCAAACAATCGAAACAGCTGGCAGTTAAAGTTATTGCATGTATACTTACAAACTAATACACGAAATAACTAAACACAATGCTTTTCCCAATTAGATACAAATACAATAAAAATCTAATATCTTCCTTTCATACAATAGTATGCATTTCCACTTGCGTAAATGAGGAAAATTTATGCAAAGATTCATTATGTCTAGCAGTAAAGTACAAACTCTCTTGTCGAAGTTTTGACAGTCATTATCGTCGACCCTTCGCTCGTCTACAGTAGCATCCACCATCTCTCTAGGAAAGAGAGAGGAGGAAACCCAGTAGTGGTCCATTTCTTAGGGTCATGGTAGACTCACGTCTCAAAGTCCTGGTCAGGCAAGTCAAGACAGCATCTCTCCTCTTGAGAACTAAGTTAGCCCACAGGTTTGCCTTCTGGTTGGAGGTAGGAAATTGCCCTACCTCCAGACTGGCATAGTTTTGCGAATGCAGAATCCTTTCTGGGGACCATAGCCCCTGAGGAGGCTGCTATCTTGGCTGCTTTAAAGGACCATAGATTGAGCCACGAGATTGCTGGGAAGGCTGCCAAAGCAGTAGCTTCTTGCTGTGAGAGGGAGACCACCTGTACAGTTGGTTGTTGCAGCAAGAGACCGGGGTCTAGCCGAACTAGGCCCGGGTCAACCTGCTCAGCTGCTAATGATCTCTCCGAAGGTTGATAGAATCGCTTCTGGCAAGGTAGAGGAGGAGGAAGCAACTTGTCAGAACGGTTCGACCTGAGGGAGTTCTCTTGTCCAGAGACAAGAGTGTCCACCTGGTCAAGGACCCCGTTGGCAAGAAAAGACCATGGCAGTCCCACTGAGGCCTTGGGTTCCTTCTTCGGGCCCCACAAAGACTCCAGTTGAGAGGGATGGTCTCCTGACGAAGCAGTAGATCCTTCCCCAGGTCATTGTGCTGACAAATCATCACTATGATCTCTGCAAATGTCCTCTGTATCTCGGGGGTGCCCACACCTTGTGGTAACGGACCCTCGAGTTCTTCAGAGATGCAGTCTTCTCTCTCCTGTATTATTTCTCATTTTGTATTTGTAGGTGTTTTGTTATAGTAACTTTTGGTGCATAAAATGGCAAAAAATAAGATTATTAATGAAATAAAAAAGAGAGACAGAGAAAGTGAAAGAGACCAAGTACATATTTGCTATTTTTATTGTATATCGCTTTTAATTGGCTGATACTGATATGTCATCAGTTTTAATAAAGTATGGTAGAAGGTAAGTTGGTGGGCAAGCACTCATGTTTTTTTTAAAGCTCTCCCCGCTATTGGTGGATATGCATACATCATTACATATCGTTGTGTTTTTTTCTTTTTAATGGCTGATAGACATATGTTTCATAAAAATATCTTTATCTAATTGGCTACATCCAGAAAATATTGCACTCGTTAACAAAGAGTGTGTTTTTCCTCTTTGTCCAGTCTTAAAGTGCTTTCCTTACTTGATACTTTTTCTGCAACACGTGCCTTTTATTGCAGTGCCTGTAGCATTGCAGATGCTGTTAGTTGTGTATTATTTGTTTCTTTGTTTATAGCCCCCGAGATTATTATTATTTTCAGTAGTTTAACCATACCACTGAATACCTCAGAAAAAAAAACATCAGAAGTTATATATTGTAGTTTTTAGATATTGAAACTCGTGTAAATTTATTCACTGTAGCATGGTGCAGATGTTTCAAAGAAGATTGATGTAGAATAGTTTTTCATTGATGGAATACTTAGAGTATGTAAAGAGGAGAGAGTGACATAGTACTATTATTTTCATATCTTCCAATTAATACATTAACTACACTCATTAGTATCTTTTAGCTGTACCGTACATAGTTTCTTTAATGAAACTAGTAGCACCATTTGTTATTTTTATATTTTATGATTTATATAATTTCTTCAGGAAATTATACAGGTTCTGTCACTTCTAAATTTGAATATTCACCTTTTTATACTTGTAAGTCATACCTATCATTAGATGAAATTTATATTTATGTCATATATTTTGACAGAGATTCATCACAGAAGTGCAATTTGTTTTTATTAACTGAACTAACAAAATTAAGTTTTCATTTGTTTTTCAGGTGTCACAGAGGAGACAGGTCCCAGATGATACAATCCTTTTTAAGGAAGAAGCTGCTGAGTTACGATGGTTTTTGCTACCCAGTGAAGCAAAAACCTACATCAAAGAAGCAAAAATGGTGGACTTATTCATGAGGAACCAGTATGATCCTCCATTTACACCATCAATGTATCCTTTATCAGACAAAGAATTAAAGAAAAGAAATGATTTCATTTGGGATAGACTGAAAAATGATTTTAGTTATAGAAGAGAAAGTATGTTGTCTGAAAGGACAAATATCACTTCCTATAATAGTGTCATCAAGAGTATTACCAGTCAGCAAAGTGATATAAGTGATGATGGTAATTGTGCCATAGTAAAGGGTGGTTCCAATAAACCAGGAAAAGAATTTGAAAATAACATTGCCAAAATAGTTGATCTTAGTATTGCAGACTCCAGTGAAGTCAAGTTTGTAGAAATTGAAAATTCAAGTAGAAAAACCAAATTTGTATGTGAAGACTTGAAGTGTTTCATCAAGAGAGATGATAGTAAAGCATGTCAGGCAGTTACTAAAGTAAAATGGCACTCTCCCCCAAAGAACATCTTTAATTCAACAGTTGAGGTAAGTGAATGACTTGAAACTTCAAATGTTTTAAGATATTTATAGCAGTAGACAAATCAGTTTCGACATTGAACAGTGTTATAAGTGGGGCAATTTTGATTGGTCGTTATTGCCTGGAACTGATTTCCATTTGTCAGGTCCTGTAATTGTTGTTGTTGTTTTATTGTGTACATAGTCTTAAATGATTGTTGTTCTTTATAGTTCCATATGAGCTCATTGCAGGCCGCAGATGCACTACTCTGAATTTTCTTAGTCACTTTTCTTTGGGTTTCCTCTAAGCCAGCAATTTCAGCTTTTCTTTCGCGTTCCAGGAATAATCTCTGATATGAGAACAAATCCAGGGAGAAAAGTGTAGGAGTGTATAAATATTACTCAGTGGTCTTGTTAATCTACATTGAAATAGCAATAATGAGATCTTCATATTATTTTTATAACAGAAATCCTTCAATTATTTGGATTTATAGAGCCAAGGCTCTGTTGGATTAGGTAAGAATCTGGACAAAGGCAAATAAAACTAAGGGTGTAAAATGGCAACTCCCCCTACCTTATCAATACGTACATCAATAGTTCAATACGTACTGCATAACAGTAAACACTCGGTATGCTTTTAAACAATAACCATCACACTTTAAACTGAAAATTTTATGTTAAAGGCAATTAGCATAAAGAATTCTTTCCGTCATCTTTCTTTTTAACTCCACCAGAAGCTCAAAGTCCAGAGCTGTCAAATATGTCAAGTAATGTGACAGGAGGGAGAGGGTTGCCAATTACATAATTCTCTCTCTCTCTCTCTCTCTCTCTCTCTCTCTCTCTCTCTCTCTCTCTCTCTCTCTCTCTCCCCATACATATGTAATCTTCCTACACTTCTATATTTTTACCAACCATTTATTTCTTTTTTAAGGGTAATGTATTGGGCTAACTTTTAAATGACATCCTGAGTTGGGAAAGACTGACACTGTGGCGTGGGTGGGTGGTCCTTGACCACTTTTCACTCGATATATGCACACGTTGCCAGATCACACAAGATTCCTTGCTTTCATCAGCGATTTAAACGGATCCAGCTAGGCGCTATAAATTATCCTATTGTTAAGACCTCAGATTTGTAGCTATGAAAAATACAAATTGTCTTAGAAAATTTGTCATATTTCATTTAAAAGCTAGCTTAATAATTATGTAAAAACAAAGCTTTTCTCTCTCTCTCTCTCTCTCTCTCTCTCTCTCTCTCTCTCTCCTCTCTCTCTCTCTCTCAAGAGATGAAAAAGTGGGAAGGATATGGAAAATACAATTTCTATAGTAAGAATACCAAATGGTCAGAAATAAGTGAAAAATTAAACAGATATTGGGATAACATTCATAAGTGATGATATACAGGTAAATATGGATATAATATATAAAATATTAGGGAAAATAGTGGATAAATATATATCGAAGAAGAAAAGTAAATGTCAGTCATGCATACCAATAGACAAGGATCTTGTTCCAGAAAATCAGAAAGTGGAAAAAATGTCTTGCCAAAGAAAAGAATGCATGGAAAGTGATGGAACTAAAAAGTAAGAGATAAAATGCAGAAAATATTATACAAACAAAAAAGAAAATGAAAAAGGAGATTTGGAAGAAAAAATCCTGGTAAATATCAAGCAAAACCCCAAACTATTTTAGTCATATGCAAAAAAGATGAATAAAAGAAGAATAGAAATAGGCCCTCTAAGAAATGAAGGGAGATTAACAAATGAAAAAAAGGAAATATGCAACATATTAGCAGAAAGATCTAAGAGAGAATTTACCCCTAGAATTGATAAGGATACAGAAATAAGGGATGAAAATAGTGACTATTTATCAGACATAGATATTAATGAAGCCGATATTGTGAAACCTATTAATGAAATTAAAAATGGATCAGCAGCTGGACCAGATGGTGTCTCAGCCATTTTGTTAAAGAAAGTAGTTTAATGTATCGCAAAGCTACTTGCAATATTATTAAGGCAAAGTGTAGATACAGGCAAGATTTATGATGAGCATAAATTAGCATATATTACCCCTACTTTCAAAAGTGAATCAGACTAGAGGCAAGTAATTATAGTCATGTAAGTCTAACATCACATATTATGAAAGTATATAAAAGGGTAATGAAGAAAAATATTATGGAACATTTAATAAAAAATAATTTGTTTAATATAGGACAACATGGTTTTGTACCCGGAAAAACTACACAAACCCAACTGTTAGTCCACCGTGAGAACATATTAAAAACATGATACATGGAAAAGAAACAAATGTGGTTTGTCTAGACTTTGCAAAACCTTTTGACAAGTTAAACCATAATATATTAGCAAAGAAAATTAGAAAACAATATAATGGACAAATTAGGAAGATGGATAAAAGAATTTTTACCCAACAGAAAACAGATAGTTATTGCAAATGATGAAAAATCGGATGAAGCTAAGGTAATATCCGGTGTGCCACAAGGTACGGTGTTAGCTGCATTGCTGTCTGTTATTATGATTGCAGACATAGACAGTAATGTTAAGGACTTGGTAGTGAGTAGTTTTGCCGATGACACAAGAATAAGTAGAGAAATTAATTGTGATGAAGATAGGAACTCGCTACAAAGAGATCTTAACAAAGTATATGAATGGGCAGAGGTAAATAGGATGGTATTTAACTCTGATACATTCGAATCAATAAATTATGGAGATAAAGAAGGAAAGCTATATGCATATAGGGGACCTAATAACGAGACAATCACGAATAAGGAAGCAGTTAAAGACCTTGGTGTGATGATGAATAGGAACATGTTATGCAATGATCAAATAGCAATTCTATTGGCAAAATGCAAAGCAGAAATGGGAATGCTGTTACGGCACTTCAAAACAAGAAAAGCTGAACACATGATTATGCTTTATAAAACGTATGTATGTAGTCCACTTGAATATTGCAATATGATATGGTACCCACACTACCAAAAGGATATTGCACAAAATAGAGTGTACAAAGGTCCTTTACAGCTAGAATAGAAGTTAAGGATGTTGACTACTGGGAAGGACTACAATTTTTAAAATTATATAGTATAGAAAGGAGAAGAGAATGCTACATGATAATACAGGCATGGAAACAGATAGAAGGAATTGTCGAAAACATCATGGAGCTAAAAATATCAGAAAGAGCAAGCAGAGGTAGACTAGTAGTGCCCAAAACTATACCAGGAAAACTAAGGAAAGCACACCGGACATTAATCCATTATACACCAGCATCGACAATGCAGCGTCTATTCAATGCGTTGCCAGCTCATCTGAGGAATATATCAGGAGTGAGCGTAGATATGTGTAAGAATAAGCTCGACAAATATCTAAGCTGCATCCCAGACCTTCCAAGATTGGAAGATGCAAAATATACTGGAAGATGCATTAGCAATTCTCTGGTAGACATTAGAGTGCCTCACACTGAGGGACCTGGGGCAACCCGAACAAGATGTAAGGTCTGTAAGGTAAGGTAAAGTCTCTCTCTCTCTCTCTCTCTCTCTCTCTCTCTCTCTCTCTCTCTCTCTCTCTCTCTCTCTCTCTCTCTCTCTCTCTCTCTCTCTCTCTCATAGTTAGTAAAATAACTTAGAGTTGTATTTGTCCAAATAAAAGCACTGTTTGTTCATGAAAAGGAATTTCAGGATAAAGAGAAAAGACTGAATAAAGAATTTCTTAAAAGTGGCTGAGAAGACTTCTGAAAATAGATTGGTCAGTCGAAAAGGGGAAAGAAGAGAGAAATACTGTATGTATGTAATTTTCACACACTCCTATATTTTTACCAACCATTTATTTCTTGTTTTAAGGGTAATGTATTAAGCTAACTTTTAAATGAAATTACAGTAATTTTAATTTCATTTAAAAGTTAGCTTAATATTTAGGGAGCATGGTTAGGGACATATTTATTGGTCAGACTCCAGAAGTATGCATTTATTAGCATTTTTAGAGACTGTGCCAAACTTATGGGAAAATTCCCTTTGCGTGAGGGGGTCTGGAACCTAACCTCGCGTAATTTTGGGGTATTACTGTATCGTAAAGAAAAAAACTACTGTATCGTAAAGGAAAAAACATGTTAATTCATTTTTCTTGTAGGATGCAGTAGGCCGTCAAATACAAGTACAGTAGTACCTCAGGACACAAAATTAATCCGTTCCGAAGCGGCCTTTGTAACCTGATTTTTTCGTATCTTGAACCACATTCTACATGTAAATTGCCTAATTCGTTCCAAGCCCTACAAAAACACCACAGTAAATTCTATCATAAAGCTAAATTGACCAATGAACAATGAAATACAACAATTTGGACCATTCAATACCTAACATAACCTTTATTGTATACATACCTGTAAATGAAGTGTATTAGTGTACATGGTACAAGAAATACTTTACGTACATATGTAGTAAAATGTGGAACCTAACCTTACCTTTAGAGTGAGGTGATCTCCTAAAGTGGCGACAGAGGAGGAGGACAAATGACAGGAAACATGAACACTTAACTTTACGAAACACATTAAAAAATGGCAGAAAACATTAACACTAAACTGTATGAAACACATTAACAAATGGCAGAAAACATTGACACTTCTTGATTATCTCCATCTTCATTCTCCATAGAAAGCATCCTCTTCTTTCCGTGAACTTCAGCAACATTCTTGGGACCAATGGCTAATAACGTAAGTACGTAATTAAGTTCACACACAACACGATAAAATAACTTACAGTACAACAAAAGCGAAATCACTAACACGAGTTC